>NW_018214433.1:0-1158 GCF_001263595.1 Phalaenopsis equestris | reverse complement strand
AGAGAGAGAGAGAGAGAGAGAGAGAGATGAGTGCACAGTAATAAACAACAAATTGTATCGATTAGGTTTGACCTTTGCCGTCATATTTGATTAAATTTGTTATCTCTTGTTCTTAAAATGATCTCCCTATTTATAGTGAGAGAGCACAAATATAGTGATGTAACATCTTTGTCCCTTCTTTAATAGGGGTTAAAAAGGATATTCTTGGTATTTTATTGGAACAAATCTATCGCTCGACTGTTTTTTGGCTAAGCTTGTTTGGCTTTAGCTTGGGCAGTGAGGTTCAATCGATTAAGTTAGTCTGATTGTCAACCCTTGGTAATAGATGAGGGAGCTTATGAATATTCTCGATCTGGTTAGAGATGCTAAGGGGCTAGGTCCTCTCTCGAGTCGGCTTCTCCATACCTGTTTGGCTCGACGGTTGCACTCTGTTGGATAAGTGGGTATTATGATCTTATGTTAGTGCCCTCATTTGTCATACTCTTCTCGTATAGATGGTTAGATCGTCTCAAGATCAATGCTAGCGCATTTTTGATCTACTCGGCGCACTAAGGGTTGCAGATTGTATTGCATTCTCATAAATAAAAGGCATTAATTATTGTACATGTCGGAAGACAACACAGCAAATAACAATCAAATGAGCTAAAACCAAAAAATTCTAATTGAAAGGTTAGAGTTTTAACTATTTATTTAAATTTAATATCTATTAAATATTAATATTAGCCTTTATTAATTAATGTCAAGATTTAATAGTTGAAAAGCACACATATAAGAAGTTCGAAATGGCTCGTTGATTCAGCAAAATAGAATTTGAGGTGAATTTCTACCAAAGAGGGACAGTAGATATGCAATTAAGTGCTTGTACATTAAACGAAAAAAAAAATGTTTACTTGAACAATTAATAAATCAGAAAACTCTATATGTTTTATTACAAAATTTTTAACATAGAACTTGTTATTTTATGATGAAAAGTAAAATATTTTTAAAATATAAAGAATTAGGAATTATGTTACTTTGGTGTTTTAAATTTATGCATGAAAAATATATATTTTATTTTTAAAGTGCTAACATGGCTATTTCTTATGTAATATTAATAATTTGAGTGTTTTGTGTGCAGCTATGAAAATTCAGGGGTGTGATATGTACAAAGGCGGGCTC
>NW_018214432.1:0-1158 GCF_001263595.1 Phalaenopsis equestris | reverse complement strand
TTTTATGTGGGACGAATTCTTATGCATGAAAGCTCACCACACAAAATTTCACGTGAAACGTTGTGTGATAGCTGTTTAAAATTATTTCATGCTATTTATACATTGATAATGAACCAAATATAGCTCATATCATGAAATTCTAAGCATTATAATGACCAAATAGAGAAAACGTTAATTTAAGAGGATAAAATAATAGTTTCATAATGTTCTTCATCGAGCTGCATTTCGGTCCAACTTTAAAATCTGATTGAGGTTAATGCTGTTTGATTTTCATTTTTGCATATTTTATTTCCAGTTTGTTTTAAATATTTGTGTTGAATGATTAGTTGACAAAAACTGAGGTCAACACACCCCACTCCCTCCATTAAATGAGATAAGTTGATCACCCAAATTTTGAGACTTATTAAAATTAAATATTTTATTAATATTTATTTTGTATATTAGCATATATCATTATTCTTATTAGTCTTATTGCTTCGCCGTCAAAAAGATAACATAATAGAAGAACTATAAAAATTAATCTATGACCAAAGTTTTGTGAATCGGATTCAATGTGTCAAGCTAGATACCACTTCAGGTCAGTGAGATGGGTCAAAAGATCAATCCGACCTAGGAACTTGTTTGGACGGTTCACTCAAAATGATTGTCCTCCAATGCTCGAACATGGCAGCCCCACTAAAAACACCTAGGAGATCAACTCAGTCAGACTTTTACAAGCTAATTCTACAACAAAGCTCCTCAAGGTAATTGGAAGGAATTTGTCAACTCGTCTGAGTTGAATAGGCTAAGTGGAGCAATATGAAGGATGAAATGCCAAAAGAGTAGTATTTATGAGAGACAATTTTCAAGGTGTGGTATTATAAAGAAAATATAATTATAATGTGCACACAAAAGATGATAAAAAGGATAAAGCGGATATCTTTTGATATTCGTGTATTGTTAATATATTACTGAATAACATATTTTCCAACTTCTAAATAAATAGGGTTGATCACTGTAAAAAAGAGGATTTCGATATACACAAACCTTCCTCAAATTTTCATCCATATCTTTTTCTTGCAATAACTTTTCTATTATTATAACTATTTCTTGAGCATGGTCAAATCACGATCTAGCTATTGTGAAAAACGACGGCAATAAAGCGAAAAATCAGATCGA
>NW_018214431.1:0-1158 GCF_001263595.1 Phalaenopsis equestris | reverse complement strand
AACCTTTGTTGAGAATATCAAGATGTAAAACATAAAATTTGAAAGTGAGTTTATCAATATGAAAATAAAGAAGAAAAGCTAAGAAAAATTCTCTCCCTTTTTTATCCTTGAAGATGACAATAAGAAAGAGAGAGTTTCATTGTCCATGTAAGAGATCGACACCAATTTTGAACGTAAAAAATTTATGGCCAATGAAGCTAAAAGGCTATCTGAACAATTCATTCTTCGGTACAATGTAGTAGTTGTCAAATTGCACACTCATATTAGCATGATCAGAATTTATCAAATTAGTTTTATTAGCTTGAATTGGGCTTAATAAATCATCTTTAATCGAATCAAATCATCAAAAAAAAAATTTCCATAATTAGCCTCCAAAGTCTACAAAAGAACTTGACATTAATTAGCGCTTGCTGTGGTCGCCAAACAAAATGTGCACTTGCGAAATAACATGTCAATTAACATGAACAAGTATTATTATGTATATAATCTCGTGCGAGCACATGCAAAGTCTTTACTTCCGACAAACCAAAATCATCAGGATGTTCTCCTTGCTCCAATAGGAGAAATCATCTCTTGCTTCCACCACATCCTGAAAGACATCTCTCCTCCCTCAAATCCACCACGACGCCCACTTGTCACCATCATCTCCTCCGTCACTTTCTGTATCTCCTCTAGCTCTCGCCTCCTCGTTGGAAACTCGAATGCTGTCGTCCCTCCATTCCATGCCCGGGAACCGGAAGATGTGCTCGCACCTGATCTTGATGGTTTATTTTGAGTAGTCGGCACTGGATAAGTTGGAGCTGCAGGAGTTATAGTGCTGGTGATAAATGATGGGGATGGAGGGTGAGTCCACAGGGAGGTTTGAGCAGCTCTCGGACTGGACATTAACGGTTGATGCGAATTGGCGGAGATGGAGTGGGAACGAGAGGGAGTTGTGGGAGTACTGTTTCCGGTGTTGGATTCCATAAAGGAGAGGTTTCTTTTTGCCATTACGTGCCAGTTCTTGAGGCCCGTCACTACTCTGTCTGTGAAGATCGTTTCTCTCATTGTCGATCCCATCTTTTATTTTCAAATATTTACATATGTCAATAAAAAATAAAAAAGCGGATTAGTTCTTGCTGTGGAATATTTAATCATGTTTGTAGCTTAGATCAATAT
>NW_018214430.1:0-1158 GCF_001263595.1 Phalaenopsis equestris | reverse complement strand
GAGAGAGAGAGAGAGAGAGAGGTCAAATTAATTAAATTTTTTTAAAAAAATAATTTTGACATGTCTAGTAAATTTTATAAATACATATTTTTCAAGTTCAATTGAAAATAATCATCAACAGTCATTTATAAAATCATATTGTGAAGTATAACGTAAATATATGCTTTTATGTGAATAAATTCAATCCATGTATTATGTGATTTTGAATACATACAACATAAAAAAATTTCTCAAGAAATTTCTCAAATCGACTCATTTTTTGTTACGTTAAGAAAATAATAATTCGCGTTTCCAGTCAATAATTAATTTCTTTATTCGCTGTGGAAACCATGCAGTTTTAGGAATAACAATATTTAATTTTAGCCTCTTCGGATTTGCAGTTTTTGCCACCAGCTCTTCAAAGTTTTGTTGGAATTTAGTTTTATTCATGGTTTTAATAAAGAGATATCGCTTGCTATTAAGAAAAAAAAACTACTGGTTAGTTACAACGTCTAAAAAGCAGATCTACAATGGCTTTTATTCTTAAGGAAGCTACAGCAGTTAATGTTCTTAATGATCCGGTTCACCGTACTCTATGTATGTCTACATAATCTGATTTAAGATGTATAAATTGAAGATTTTTTGGCAAATAAAATCTTAATATGGTCAGGTGAGTGTGCTTTGTCTTTTATGCTAGTGGATACAATTACTAATATAATGGATCTCACTGTTGTGACAGTGGAATCAGTTGGGACTCCTTTGGATTGCCCTGAATGAAATTATCTTTCATCATCCTTGTGGTGGTACTGTTATTATAAAAAAATATTAAATTTGAAAGAGTTATATTTTATTTCTATGGTTGGGTTGATGGTTAGCATGCTAATAAGGTTATATTTGAGGTCATATGTAGCATTAATGGAATTTTATTAGAGCAAGTAATGTATATAAATAAGTTGTGGATGCTACCTCTTTTGGCTTTCCTCTTTTTGATCCCATTGCTGAGTGCTTCCTCATTTCATGCTCCCACAAATTATAACAGAAGAAAGTCTATTTAGATAATTCTATTCACCATGCCGCCTTAATATTTGATCTAATTTATGCATGTGCCTCAATTCTTATTTAGATATAAAATCTTATAAATTATTTTTGCTTAATTTTTAAAAGCTTATTATAATAATT
>NW_018214429.1:0-1158 GCF_001263595.1 Phalaenopsis equestris | reverse complement strand
CACACAAATAAATCTATATTAAACCTATGCGGAGAGATCATCCATGTGGGAAAAGAAAAAAAAAGTTATTTGCATTGAATCATAATTCCACAAGAACATCATTGTATATAGGGTCATTACAATAAGAGATTGTTGCTTTTGCAACACATTACACATATAAAGAACATGCAGCTCACAAAATCCTTTAAACCATTAATTATTATGCTTATAATTTGTTCTTGCAACTCCATCATCTCCCCAACACTTTTCCCATTTTGTGTACAAGTCATATAAATTTGATTAAGCTTGTGATATTGAAAGACCTATGCTATATTCATATGCCTTGATGAGGGCAATTAATTGGTTCTCATTTGCATTATTGAAATCAAATCACTACATGAAGCATGCCGATGAATGTAGTTGTGGAGAGACATTGTAACATCACAATTTTCACTTGTTTGATTAAAGGATAGTCGGGCATATCACAAAAAATAAACCTTTTTTTTCCAAACCCCAAATGCCCTTTCAATATGATCATGTAAAGATGAGTGTCTCTTGTTAAACATCTCTTTTCTGTCCCATTAGCGGAAAGGGTTATAAAGTCTTCTAAATTACAATGTTGATGCGCAGAGGAACTTGTCACAAGAAATGAGTAGTGATCGATAGTGATCAACGGCAGCCGGTAAGTGGTGGTCGATGGTAGCAAGAGTGATGCTGAACTTCAGCTCCTTCTTAATGCTTTAAGCTCTTCCTCATGCCTCAAGATATTTCCTTCTCTCTTTCATTAGAGGGGTGGACCTCTATTTATAAAGCTCAGGGTGCAATTAATAAATGAATATGAACTACTTTGATTTGACGATCAAGATAGCTTCCCTCGATCAAAAGGAGTTTGATGGGCATTTGAGTGTCTTGATGGTGTTGGATTTGAGTGATCTTGGGCACGTCAGTTTCGTCTCATCGAGACGCTCAATTAGGCTATAAGCTTACTAGATTTGACATTTGTTTGACTTTTCAAATATGCTCATAAAGCTTTGAGGTGTGGTTTAATGACATGATCTGAGCTTGTTTTGACTTCGATTGGACCAATTTTCATCTCATTGGATCCATCTCGTTGAGCCGATCAGTCTAACTGTAAGTTTGTTGAAATCAGAACTCTAGATAAATTTTTATCAATGTTTG
>NW_018214428.1:0-1158 GCF_001263595.1 Phalaenopsis equestris | reverse complement strand
ATTTTGATAGCTCTGCTGGTACATGTTTTTTGTAAATGACCATCATCACTTTTTTTTTTTTTTGAAGTCGATGATGAAAAGGTCATGAATGATGTTTGTTGAGGAGGCGAGATCATGCACAACAGAGATTGTGGGGCCATACAACGAGTGGGGTCATGCAGACTGGCGATGAGTGTGGGGGTGGCTAACACCGTGCATGTTGTCGGGTTACTGATCGTTCAGTCTTAAAATAATTAAAACACAAAAAAAATTGTTTTGACAACTTTTGAGAAATAACTTGATTTGTTTCGAAAAAATGAGAAAAGAATTGCCAAACACTTTTCCAAACATGTTTAATCAATAAATTAAAAGAAAACTGATCAAAATTGATGCCAAATAAGCTTTAAGTTGCTCGTTATAGAATTGTTCTCCCCCCATATGCAAGGAAGCAACAATGAAAACAAAATAAATAAGGTACACAATCATAGATTAATAATCGTGGATTGAGAAGAAGGAGCAAAAATATGCATTGTAGACTCAATTCACAATATATTTTTAGTTGGCACAATGTAAATTTGAGAAGCATTGTCCTACTTTTGCAAGGACATGCAACCATGGGAACGGTAACAACAAAGCTCGCAAAGGTTGGCATCAAAGAAATAATTTATGTGGAAGAGGCGGCTTTTCAACTCTCTTTATTTTATTGTTGCGAGCCATATTCTTTATTAAGAGATAATGAAAGCCTTTCATTGAAGAAGAGTGAAATGAGCTTGAAATGGGGCGATGAGATTTGGGTGAGGGAAGAAGAAATTTAAAAGAAGGCACATCCAAACCTTATGCTTTGGAAGAGGCATATCATCATGTCATACCATCACGATCCCAACATTTGCATTGTAAAGTTGCAACCCCAAATTTGTTGTTCGTGCACTTATAGTTGATTATTGGTTCTTTTCATTCCATTTGTTTGTTTTAAATGCATATATTTGATTGGAAAGGGTTGGCCGAGTTGTATTAGCGAGACAAACATAATCATTGCTAGTTTAGGTTTGATTGCTTGGACTGACCCAACGTAGCCAAAATAATTCAATGAATTGTTGTATGTTATCAGTCATCATAAAGAATTCGTTAACTAAAAATTGCTTTAGAAATATCAAAAAATTTGACAATGTGTAATCATTT
>NW_018214427.1:0-1157 GCF_001263595.1 Phalaenopsis equestris | reverse complement strand
CACGTAACTTTTGACATTTGTAACCTTTTAGATTCATCAATACCTTCTAAAATATATACATATTGAGCTTTTAAATATTTAAATAACTTATCAGGCTTATGTTTTTGAGATTTTTTAGAGAGTAGAGATCCTATCAATTATTTGGTTTCATGGAATAGTCCTGAAGAGGATCATATTCATTATTAACTTTTTATCAAGGCTACCTTTAAAGGTTGTGCCTTCCACTAAATGCTTCCTTATCGGTTATGATTGGAAATTTAATTTTTCATTTACCCTTATGTGATCTTTTAATGAGAGCCCTATTTATTATTAGCTTCTCATTAAAAAAAATCTTAAGGTTTTATAAGAGATAAAAATTTGTTAGAAGATAATTCAAATTACTTTCAATGTATGTTAGTGTCTTAATTGATAGTGATTTATGCATCCACATGGTGGATTTGAACAATATGGAAGCATACAATTTCACATATAAGTGTAGAGTAAAAATGCCCAAAACAGAGTCCTCTAAGAAAGACTCATCGTAGTAGCTAAAATTTGTGAGGCCTTAATGAAAAATCTCTAAAAGTACTCATGAAGTAAGATTCCTTTATTTTGGTGAAATTTTGAAAGATAAAATGAATCTTTGACAATCAATTAATTATGATTTATTACACTATAATAATTCTAGTGAGTGTTGAATGTGTGGACAATCCCACATGGTGAAAGTTGAACCAAGTAGGAGCTTGATTTTTGAGGGTGATAGAAAAAAACTTAACAAATGAGTGAATTTTCTGGAAGAAAATTATTAGTGCAGAAAAATCAAGTCTTAGCTAAAAAAAATATCCAACACACACAAAAATATGAGTGATAAGAAACGATAAATTTTTTTATATGAAAAAAAATTGGAAGGGAAAAATCATGTGGCCCGGCCTAGTTAAAATAGTTCACCCTATCATTAAATTGGCAAAGTTTTACTCTTGAGAGCCAAAGAAGAATAAATTATAAACTAATGATATGTGCTTGTCATTTTGTCATTTTGTTGTTACAATGAGAGTTATCAAATGAAGTCATTAGATCATATTTGCCTAGAGGTTAATCAAGCATTAATAATCACATGTCATTAAATGTGTCATAACAATCACAATTAGGCAATAATAGACTTTAGTGGTGGTTAGGGG
>NW_018214426.1:0-1157 GCF_001263595.1 Phalaenopsis equestris | reverse complement strand
ACACTTCACATCTTCATCCTATTTTATTTAGAGCTTGTTTGAAGTAACTGTTGCATAGCAGTTGTGCCAGGAAGCTGCTACGGGGAAGCCTAGTATATGTTTATTTTGTGCGGCTATGTAGCAGTTGTGTTGCAACTGCTTATGATAAAAAGACAATTCTACATTTGTATTATTGTGCTCTTTATAACAGAAATAATACTACTTTCATTTTTCATATGTAGAAACAAATATTTAGTTTGAATATTACAAAGTAAAACTAACACCTCACAAAATAGTTAGTAAGAGAACAATCAAAATTTTAAAAAAAATTATTAAAATAAAAAATAGTATTACATGAAGTTAAATTTAAAATGAAGAAGATTAATTTCGCAATATAATCTTCGCTCCAACGAAACTCTCAACGCCTCATCACTTTCGAATGTGGAATAATCGAATTGATTCGTCCACTTGAAAAAATCATAGTTCTCTAAAATATTCATTAGACACCTATAATTTGCCTCTCATAGTTATGCTCCCGTTGCAAAAATAAGCCGAGAACACTGCAGTCCTCAGTAGCAGTGCGATAATCTAGAGGCATTAAAAATCAGAGACCTTGTCTTTTATGAGACCACAAAGCACATAACCTTAGATAAAACATTAGTAAAAAAATAGTAATAGAAATACACAAATAAAATTTTAAAAAGTTTTGAAGTCTCATGGCACAAAGTATAAATCAATGAATAATTTGTCACTGTAAAAGGATGGTAAGCCTTAAAAAAATAAGGTTTTTGGTTGCAATTACATCATCAAATACCGAGCTTGTATATCTCACAAAAACATAATACCACAAATGCCATCTCGAAAAACCCAACAGTCATTTGACTGAAAAATGAGGGGTATTTAGTTGTCTTCATAGTGATTTCATACATGTCAAAACCCATAACAACATATAGCCCATAAAAAAAAAACTCTAAGATAACATAGATCACCGAAAAAAAAATAAAACCTTCCAAAGCATTTATGCTTTGTTTTATTTGATCCCAACTCAAGCTCGGAGATCATCACTTCAACACTTTTCATATTTTTCAGTCTCTTTTTGACTGATCTTACTTACTTTTCAACTACATCTTATCACATTCCCTTCATGTGCTTTCATTGAATCTTTTTATTATATTTTG
>NW_018214425.1:0-1157 GCF_001263595.1 Phalaenopsis equestris | reverse complement strand
TTTTTTTATCAGGTTCAACTTGATAATTATGTGTATAAAAAAACTACATAAAAATGTATACAACTATGCACGCATTGATATTTATATGTCTGTATACATGTATTTATATAGATTGCAAATATTCATATCATGCATTAATATATGTATAGATATATGTACACACGCATCGAAGCATGTGTATTCTATAATTTATATATGTCTTTTAAGTAGGATTTATGTTTGCGAGCAATTTGTATTTGGCTTGATAAGTTAGCAAGTCGAACACAAACAACCAAAGCTGTAATTTAATCAACGCACTCAATAAACAACTTAACTCAGTTCGATTAATACTCGTTTAATTTAGTAGTTGAAAAAATTTGAACTTCATTCAAAATTTTGATAGTTAAATGAACTAAGCTTGGATACATTCTAATTTATTTGTTTTTATTCATGAATAAGCTTTTTTGCTAACAAGTAACCTGTTAAATATTTAAGACTAAGTTCGATGATAGCTTGCGTAGTATTTAATTAAAATCTAGTTAAATATAATTAATTTAAAACAATTATTTAATAATAATATATTATATTTATTTATTATACAATGGTAATTTATTAATTTTTTCCATTATTTATACAATTTCATCTCTCGTTCCATGCTTCTGAGTTTTGTTGTTTTATGCCACCCTAATCATCCACTTGTTTGAGCAAGGGTCATCTGTTATCATAACTCATAGGAAATGATCAAATCTTTTATTATTCTCATTCTCTGACCTCATGTGGTTGACATGTTAACAAGGTTTTTATGAGCACATCATCTTAGCTTTTAAGGGGAAGAGGCCTGGAGGAGTTTGGGATTGGTAAGGACTTTAAATTCTACAACCGTAGAGATGGTGTAGACATGTTTCCATTAAATGTTTTTTATCCTGATAAGATTTATGTTTATTTTTTAGTATTCTAATTTATTTCAAAATATATATATTTTTATATCAGTGAATCTATACATTGATGTAATGAAATCGCTTTTTATATCTCTATTTTAATGATTGATTTTTTTGGTGTTTGTTTATATTGCATGATTGCAAGAATGTTTATTTGTAACTTATCAATTATCTTGTTTAATTGTTGCTTTTTAAAATTGGTGTCCACTAATTAGATGATGGTTCTAGATTTATTTATTT
>NW_018214424.1:0-1157 GCF_001263595.1 Phalaenopsis equestris | reverse complement strand
TTCAAGAGCATCATTGTTGCTTGTTCATGATCTCTAGTGTGCCTACCACATACTTTTTTCGTCATTGCTTAATACTAAAATTTTCTCTTAAGCACATATAAACAACCATCCATATAGATATAAGTAGGGGTTGATAATTACGTATAACAAGGCAAGAAAATCTTAAGATTCAGAAAGGCAACTCAAAGTTTATGGAAGTAAAACAACTATTGACAATAGATTTCTTAAGTTCCAATTCAAAAAAAAAATTACAAGTTTATATCTTTCTTGGAAATCCACTCAATCGTTGAGGAGGCTCTGCCTTCTTCCTCATCAAAATCTTATATATTCCATAAGTAACAACTTAAATATTGGTACAAAACTCTTTTCACTTATCTCAATAGATATTGACACTAAACACCATATCTTTGTAAGGGGTTGGCTTTGGGTCTCACCTAAATTTGACTCGACTTGAAAAGGTGTGACTTTATCATGACATATTTATTTAATGGATAAAAAACCTAACTCAAAGCTAATATGACTTTAACCCAACTATCCCAAACACGGGTCAAACCCTAACCCTAAAAAATAAATTTTTCAAACTCTTAGATCTTAATTTGACCTAAAATTTGATCAGTAAAATCCTAAAATCGAGTCTGTGATATATTATTATGATGTGTCAATTACTGACACCCCTTGGTAACACGAAAAACTAGAGACTCTAAGCCTTTCAACAACCAAATATTCTTACATTGCCTAGGTGAGAAATAGGAATACCTTACTTTTGACATATAAATGAATGCAACTACTTTGTTAGTGAGACTAGAAATGGCACATCTACTACTACTGTCATTTCAATGATGCATGTAAATTTTGATGCAATTATTACACCTTTTCACCCAATGGATGCATAGAAATAGCCATTTTAGTTTGGTTTACCAAATACATAAAAATTAAAATAGAGATATTATTAATGTGATATGAAAGATTTGTATATAAATGTAAAACATAAAATTTTGATGTTAAGATATGTAAATACATGAGAATTGGATGGCATGCATGCAAATGCCCCTTAAAATTATCAACTTTTTTTTTTTTATCGTTAGGCAAGTACAATTAAATCGGCCTAAAAAAGACTAACACGTGGCCCCACCCAATCTCTTTTATTTTGTTTTTTT
>NW_018214423.1:0-1157 GCF_001263595.1 Phalaenopsis equestris | reverse complement strand
TAGTAATAATTGTATTAAGGTGTTAAATTTGTGAATAAATAGGACTTGGGTGGTATCTAGGTAAATGAGCATAAAATAGAGCACATTCTTGATTTAGGGGGAGATATGTAAATAAATAAGAGTTGGGTAGTATGTATGTAAATGCCCTAGCAATTTAAAAAAGAAAAACTATTGGTTGTTGGCTTGCTGTTCACTCCATCCGCGTACCGTCCTCCTCCCTGCCTCCCCATTTTTTTGTCTCACATCACATATTTACAAAAGGTGGTTATTCCATTGTTGTTTGAGGAGAAAGTTATTCACGAGTTCTGAAAGTAGTGCCAAGCCTTGAATTTAGCTCAAATGAAAGATGGGCCAATTTGATCAATTCAAATAAAATTGTGCTGAATATGAAGATGTTTTTCTCACGCCATGTTTCTCCACTTGAGTAGAACATAAATAAAATAAAAAAGATTTATGAGCCGAGCACAAATAAGCTTTGAGCTCACTCAAATTTGGCTCACTTATAGGCTTAAATATATTCGAGCCTAATCCAAACAAATCAAACACGAACACGAATATATGTTTAACAAACAATTTCGAACATGAGTTGATTGCGAACAAAAACATTTTCAAACGAGCCGAACACAAATATAAGCTTAACTCACTCATGTTCGGCTCATTTACACCTACATGAGAGATTCCCCTCATCTTTTTTTGGTTTTGTTATTTTTATGTTTTGATAAATAGGAAGAACTATACATGGTATATGAAGAACATGAAACATGATTGGACTATAAATAGAGCAAGATTTGGATTAAACATGAAACATGAATTACATCATACGTGAATTACATACACTACACATGACACTAAGTTAGGTTATGCTCAGGGCCTTGGCTAGGGTTGGTTTAGATTGACTTAAGGTCAGCGAGGGTCAACTAAGGTTAGTTCATGTCGGCTAAGGTCTATTAAGGTTAGCCAAGGCTGGGCTAGGTTGGGCTGGGTTGGCCTAGGTTGGGTTGGGTTGGGCTAAGTTGGGTTGGGCTGGGTTAGGTTGGATTGTATTGGGTTGGGCTAAGTTGGCTTAGGTTGGGCTAGGTTGGGTTGGGATAAGTTGGGTTAGGTTGTTGGGTTGGGATAGGTAGGGTTGGGCTAGGTTGGGTTGGGTTTGGTTGGGT
>NW_018214422.1:0-1157 GCF_001263595.1 Phalaenopsis equestris | reverse complement strand
CAGCATTCTGTTGGTTACCTTTGATCACTGACAACCTTTCTTTACTAGGTAAATTACAAAGAAATAATTTAAAATTTGGATCCACCAGGACCTCTTCGAGCTTTTGTTAGTCCCAAGTTGATCTCTATTGCCGGTTTTTATCAAGTTTTTTTTCCTCTGTTTTCTTATTAATATTAAGTTCTCAAAGATAAAAATATATCCATGTCAAAATGGTGTGATGTTGTTATTGTTTTCTGATGAGCTTAAATCAAAGAGAAATAATTTTTTCAGAGTTATTCTTATAAAATTGCATGTTAGAACTTCAATACTAACATAATTTTTTGGTTTATTTGGACTTAGATGGAATAAGTTAAAGACTCCTGTAAAGGAAAACCTTCTATTTAGGTTTTATTATTATCTAATGAATATTGCAATTTCAGTTGCATATTCATGACAACCTTTAAGTCAATAAAATGAGCATGTTGATTATTATCTTCCCAGATCTAACAACATATGAATATGAATGTTAATACTATAACTACTATGATCTCCATTATGACACTTCTTATAAACCAACATTTCACCATGTAATCAAGAAACAACAACAATTACATACATGCTAAATTGTGCAAGTTAGCATGCAACTCTACTACATATTCATTCACATATGAAATTTTAAACTTCAGCGCAACATCCGTTGGATCCTTCAGGAAATAGGGTAGTCAGTGATCATATCCTTCATGCAGCGTAGCATAGAAATGAAATGTATTAGATTTGGTAGGTGTAAGAGGTTTCTTATTTTTATTTCTATTGAAATTAAAGTTGCAAGCATAAACACATTATCTTAGATAGCCAATTGCTTGGTTGAGGACAACCAAGTGGAAAGATGTTGAAAGATTACATTTGTACCTTTTCTAAGAAGTTCATTAAACGACAATGAGAAAAGCTTAATTTTGATGAGATATTGATTGCTTCATATAAACCACTCTTATGTATTGATGAGCAGAGTTATTTTAGGGGATTGCAATGACATATATCAATTGAAAACTTAACTAGTTTGGCTTAACCAATAGATAACATGAAGAGGCTATTTTATTCAATATTATGTAATTTTTTTTTCTTATTGTTATTGAAGAAATGATTACTTTGGTAAAAATTATATTTTCCTCATTCATGAG
>NW_018214421.1:0-1157 GCF_001263595.1 Phalaenopsis equestris | reverse complement strand
GAGCAGTCACGCACCTACTACAGCGTGCACCGAGAGCCACTAGAGTTGGATACACAATGAGTCGTCTAAAAACTAACTTGATAATTGAGGAAGTCCCTGTCGGATTCGATAATGAAAGTAAGTCATTTTGACTAAATATCATTTCTGGTACATGTTATAAAGAGAATCTTGCTCATAATCTCTGGGGATATTGTCAAGTCTTTGCTTGGTCTGTCGAGGAGACGCTAGAAGCTTCCATAGATGTAGCTTGCCATCACCTCGGCATCAACCCTTTGGCGCGACCGACAAAATAGAAAATGACGTCAATGGCTCTATCCTTAGCCAAGCCAATCAAGGAATTTCAAAAGCCGTTGGAAGTGGGATACATTAAAGAGGTGTAGTATCCATTCCGGGTAGAAAACATGGTGATGGTTCACAAGGTAATGGGGAAATGGTGAATGTGTATTGATTTCACTAACCTGAATGGTGCCTGCCTGAAAGTGAACTACATCCTTCACTCCTTATAATTTCATATGCTTAACTTAAAATCTTCAAACTTTGGTTGAGATGATTAGGTTTAAGTCATTGAAGCTTAAATTGAGTTCTCATAGTCTTGGGTTGACCTCATTTTTTGAGTGAGGTCTTTTTCTCTCTCTAGAATTGATGTTTAACCTTAGGATTTTGTAGTGGTTCTTCCTAGACGACTAGTGATGGGATCAATGCTAACTAAAGATTGAAACATTTTGTGAGCCTAATAGTTTCATATGTTTAACCTTCAATACTCAACTCTTGGTTGGAATGATTGAGGACAAACCATTGAAATTTAATTTGAGTTAATATAGGTTTGATATGCCTAAAGCAACCCTTTGACCTTAGAGACTTGGGTCTTTTTTTTTTTTGTCTTTCTTTGAGGCACTTCACTCACTTTCACTGTCTTTGGATAGCTCCTATTTTAGCTTGTAGAGAACTCATTTGGATTTGAAGTTTACTTTAAGCTAAGAAAAGAGGCTTATCCTTTAATAAAGAGAAAGAAATGATAAATTCACTATAATTTCAAAAAAAAATTAAAATAATAGTCATTAGAAAATTCATCATTAAATCAAATCAAATTGAAATCAACACAATTGAAATTTGTTAAAACATTATAAACAAAATTTTCAAAATTCAAAATATTTTTT
>NW_018214420.1:0-1157 GCF_001263595.1 Phalaenopsis equestris | reverse complement strand
TTGGTCAGGAACACTGGCGTGGTTCGTCATTAGTGCTTCTCACCTCGGAAGACCGATCAAATTTTTCTTGCCCAGGCGCTGGCAGGGTGGTAGGTTGCTATGCTTGCCTAACATACATATGAGCCGTCTAATGGCTTTGAGATTTGTGCTACTATTTGCGTTGTATACAACACAAAATTAAATCAATTTATATTGAGTTAATATTATTAAAGTATAATTTACATGATTTTACATTCACAATAATTTGAATACAATTGTGTTCCATACAACTCAAAATTAAAAATAAATACTCATATTTTTATTTTTAATCAAAAAAATAAATATAATATCATATTATTTATATTGAAGTTTTGGTGTGACAATATGTCCCCCATCCCTATGATAATTAATGCTATTATTAATTTTAAATACATGAAAATCCTTAAACCTTTCTTAAACATTATCATTATTATTTTAATAATTAAATAAAGCAATTTGTTTAATTTCTACCTATTTAAATAAATAAATAAAATAGACATGATAGGGATATATGAATAGTCATATTATGGAACATCACATCTTGGGATAACTAAAGAAAGAGCTGTCTTTGTTCCCTAAAAAAAACATTAAAATGTACATAATTTACTATATATTTTTTTTATCCTTTTCATCTATATGTTTGCTTTTTTGGTGACATCCCTTGGCCAATTACTATAATTGCTCTTACATGTCTATTGATTCATTGATTAAGGGCTAACAAAGGGCCCAATTTGATTAGATATTAGGTGTGATGTTGGGTGGAATTCAATTTAAATGGAATAAAATTATTAAAATTATATAATTTTTATTAATTAAATCAATTTAAATTGGGATTTAGGATAGCAATTTTAGTAATTTATTTATTTATTTTTTTTTATTTTATAGAGAGTGAAGTAAAATAAATCATATAGAAGGGAGACAATAATATAAAGATTTTGTATAATTTGGAGATATTATTATAATTGTAATTTAATATTTTTTTTATTTATCATAATATGAGTAAAGCTATTTATAATTATTTATAAAAAATATTTATGAATAATAAAATTAAATAATAGAACATTTAATAATTTTATTATGTAATGGATTCACACAATAGCAACAAAAAATAAATAATAAATAAATAAACTGTAAAATTT
>NW_018214419.1:0-1157 GCF_001263595.1 Phalaenopsis equestris | reverse complement strand
ATTTATTAATTCATTTTTTCTGAGTTCTTCGATTCTGTAAAAAAGCGAGGATGGACGTACAAGTTTGAAAGCTGGTAAACCATGGTAGTCCTGGAAAAGAGCCAGTTCCCGGAAGAGTGACGAACTGCCGTTGCTAATCTTGAAGTCAGTTGCGTGAGGGTGGGAAGCCAGCCACGTCTCCAGAAGATCGAAGGAGAGCTACGTACATGGAGCAAAATAAATTTAGTTTAATGTATTTTATAAAAATCTAGAGAGAAAGAGTTATTTAGATATATATATATACATATGAATTTATGTATATACCTGATTCTCGGCCAGTCCCATCTGAATGATCCCGGAGGGGTTGGTGATAGGGTGATAAGGGTTTCTCTGGTACTCTTGCCAGCCCAGGAAGTAGCTGGAGTCTTGGCCATCCAAACCGCACGTGACCTTTCTCGACAGGAGCTTAGTAGGGTTCATGGTTTGAGTTTGGAGAGAATATATACGATATTTATATCCAAAAGTGTGAGAAAGAGATGTGAGAATGATACAACGCTTTGAGAAGAAAACTATGAAGAGTTGAAGGCGATGGAGGATGTTAAGGAATGAGAGAGGAGAGAAGCCCTGTTTGAGATGCCTGTGGAGTTTGTTAATCGGAAGAACTATTGGGAGCTATATATAGAGATTTTGAAGTTATGAAATTCACTGTGATCTTTTTTTTATTTCTTTTTTGTTGAGCCATACAAATGGTGATGAGTATTAAGAGAGAGAGAGAGAGAGGCTGCCTGCGCAGAAAGTGTATTTTGCCAACTAGTTACGAAAGCAAGCAAAAGAAATGGGTATTTAAGCGCAGGAAGAAGCTGCCGACAGAAAATGAAGAAAAGCCGAGCTCCATCTTTTTGAAGACTAACCTACATGTAACTGGATTCGACACCGCATTCCCTTTTCGTGCAACTACTCACCGCCCTGCCCTGTCTTTCCAACACAATCCCCCATAATTAACATCGCCAACATTTTTCTTTTTTCTTTTTTTCTTACTATGTTTATATATGTTTGAACAAATTTGATTGTAACCTTGGCTTCTTAGATCACATACTCACCAATTTATGGATGCAGCTAAAGCGACCTCATTCATAGAACCGGAACCTAATTAAAGTGAGCTGACGAAATAAAAAAAA
>NW_018214418.1:0-1156 GCF_001263595.1 Phalaenopsis equestris | reverse complement strand
TTTTTTTTTTCTTTTTTTCCTTTGACATGGGAATTAAAAATTTGCATTTGAAATTTACAAGGGAGTTTGTATTTTTTATCTTTTGGTTCAATAAAAATAAATATAGTTTTTTTTTTCCAAAATTTAAAAGAATCCCTCATTTTGAGGAATTTGAAATTTCTTCCCTTCAATAATCTTAAATGCAATTTACAGATAAATTGACCAGCTCGACAATAAGAACATAATATTATCAAAATTGGTTTATTCCAAACTAAATTAAGCCCAGTTCAAATCATTAAGTCATTTTTGAATATTTTCTAGACATATTTGGAAGATCAAAAGAATGTTGATTCTGATGAATTTATAGTCAAATCGAGTGTCTTGACAAAAAGAATCCAACTAGCCCAATAACACTTAATTTTAAAACCATTAAAACACTCAAATGTTCATCAAATGACGTCCGATTGAGAGAAACCCTTTGAACTATCCGATCAAAGTAATTTTTATCGTTGCATTTAATACACCTAGAACTCTATAAATAAAGTCATATCTCTCCCATGATGGGGAGAGAATAGTTTGAGATTTAAGAAAGAAATTGAAGCTTTGAGAGTAAACTGAAGTCAAACATCACTTCTACCACCTTTGATCACCACCGACCGTCATTGATCACCTCTGACCACCATCGATCATCACCGACCCCCGTTGACCACCGCTTACCGTCTCCACCGATCGCCGCTTCTTAAAATAAGTTCATTTGAACGTCGACATTGTAATTCAGAAAACTTTGTAATCATTTCTTGTTTGTATGACAATTAGACTCTGTAATCATTAACTTATAGTAAATTTTTATAATTGGGTCAGTTACCGTGGATTTTTCTTTTACGGGTTTTCCATATAAAAACTCTCAATGTCACTACTGATTGTTTTCTTTTATTTAAGTGCGTGTTGAATTCTTATGTAACGCTAAGAAAATACTTCATTGCCCTTTCCATTTGACAATTTTCTAGCACACATCAAGATGTATGAAAAAAAAAAATCAATATTTTGTAAAAATATTGTATTTAAAAAATCTATTGTTGAAAAAGGTTCTGCCAACCCCTACATCTTTATAAAAAAATATCTTATTACAATTTCATCCTAGTAAAGGTTAAAACCAAAATAAACGTTTTATTTATAT
>NW_018214417.1:0-1156 GCF_001263595.1 Phalaenopsis equestris | reverse complement strand
AAAAAAAAAATATAAAATCAACCAAATAAATCATAGGAACCACCATTAGGCAGATTAATTATGAACCTAAGTTAGCCAACCTAAGAAGCAATATCGAGGATCACACACTCTAAAATAATTCAGTCTAAAAGCCTTTATTAGATACCCGTAGTTAGTGCTAAAGACTAAGACATGTAAAATAAATAATCTTACCTTGTTGGACTATGTAGGTGCCATAGGATAAAACAACCCATGATTTCTGATAAAGGCACCTCAAACCACCTAATAGTAAGATGTTATACATGCGTCATCACTTTGGTGACAATGAAGAACTTTAACTATTCAGCTGGTTAATAGTTTAAGGATACCAATACACCCAAGATGATAGAAAGTCATGGGCACCCTGACCGAGAGTGTTATACTCAAAAATTAAGTTAGTCCACCTATTTAGTCTCCTTATCAAGTTTTGTTTTATCTTAAGGTTAGAGCATCACTTTCATCTAGAAACTCCAATCAATATTTATTATCAATTATACATTAAACTCCAATAAAACCTTCCAATCAAACAAAACTTTTCATATCCTTAAAGGTCTTCAAAATCCAAAACCAATCTTAAAAAAATTTTAAAAACCATAAACTCTTCAAAACTGCAAAACCAAACCAAATTCCAAAACCTTTTCAAGACCCTGAAAGCTTTTCCCAACTCAAACCAAAGCTCCTTTAACTCAAAGACAAATTTTCTGAAGTCATAAACTATGTTTGCCTATTAAAAAATAAAATATATACTTGACTGTTTTTTTTAATGTAATTCCATTGAATTAGCCCTAAAAAGAAGCATAAAGAAATATAAAAGTTATCAGACATCCTGGTAGCAAGCTATTGTAATGAATTTAATAATTTATCATACCCTTATAAATATTTTAATAAATTGGTTTGCCTTATTCATATAAATTCAATTTTGTATTTTGACATGCGGGAGTCATGCTTGTTTTAAATATCTTTATATTAAATATTTTAATAGATATAATCATGTTTTTAATTTGATAAAAAAAAAATTCCATTTTCTTTTTGCTTCATCTAAATTCCCAAGGAAAACTATACTCTTTAATTGTATTTATTCCAAAATTCTTATAAGAAATTGATGAAAACTCAAGACATAATTATTTATTAATGCCTT
>NW_018214416.1:0-1156 GCF_001263595.1 Phalaenopsis equestris | reverse complement strand
TTTTTTTTATTTTTAAAGTCTTATCATGACATTTATATTTTGTTTCACTTGTGTTGCTTCTTATGGGAGGCAGGAATGGAAGGCAGGAAAAAATGACATTTTTTTCATGTTTGATTTCTTGTTTCTCCACAGCTTAATATACAAATCTCATATTTCGGTCAGAACTGCTTATCTCCTGTAGGAATTACTTGACTGATTAAATGATATTCTGTTTTGTATAGTTTTACTCAAAACTGTTATTTCGTTCGTAAGGTGAATACGTCTTAAGTTGGTTCTTGACTGTTCTTATAGAAATAATATACGTAAATATCTTTCCATGAGAACAATGCTGGAATCAGCTGAGTTGGATTGGAACATGTAAAATTTAAGGTATGATTGTCTCAAATCTAACCTAATATTCAATTTTAGTTTGAGTCAAGTCGATTTCTTCGCTCAAAATGGGTTGATTCAAAACTGGCTCAAATTTATTTTGTGTTGATTCCTTAACATTTATAGTGATAATAATTTAGTTTTATGTTCTTGTCCTAGCTCTCTGTAGAATTTCTATTACTTTTCAATTTAAAAAGACATCTGGTATGCCTATATTTTGGGAAAGGGTTAACTGTTTGGATCACAAATTAACTGTGTACATACATACATATGCGTGTTTATATTTCCTGGTAATGAAGATACAATTTTTTTAGAGTTGATGGAATTTTCTCTGTCAGCGTTTAATTGACCTCAGTAAGGCCGATTCAACATGTGGCGTTTGATATTTTAAAAAGAAATTTCTAGAGTGAATGACTAACTTCCTTGACTCTGCTTCTATGTATTTCTCTGATAATCCTTAGAAACTATACACATCCATCTGAATTTGCCCGTGACCTTGCTTGTTTTTAATCATAACATCATTTTGGGCTTGCAATGGAGAAAATTGTGTGCATGCAGAACCAAGCTTTCACTTCTTTGAACTTGAATGCTTTTGAACGAAACCTTATTGAAGGTCCATAATGGACGATATAGTGACTGAGCAGCCAAACTTTATAATTCCATGTAAAGTGTGTTGTTTTTGTTTTTAGTGCCCACGTGTGCCCAACTTGTTCATAGTTTTCTTTGTACTTCTGACTTTGTTTTAACTTTTTATCTGGAAGCTCTTCAATAAAACTTTAGACCATGT
>NW_018214415.1:0-1156 GCF_001263595.1 Phalaenopsis equestris | reverse complement strand
TCGATTCATTAAAGAACCTCTATGATCAATGGAGATCAATATGAGTCATCTTATCAAGTGGTTGGGGGAGTTATTCGCATATGGACCAAAACACTCATCCCTTAAAGTCTATAAATAGACCCCCTCTCTTCACCTTAGGAGAAATAGGAGAGAAGAAGGAATTTCAAAGCTTGTTATATGTTGAAGACCAGACGATAACTTTCAGCAACGACGTTGTCAATCACTACCAGTCATACCTCTGCTGTCTATCGTCATTGACCTCTGCTTGCTGACG
The DNA here is from genome assembly GCF_001263595.1 of Phalaenopsis equestris. NCBI lineage: Eukaryota > Viridiplantae > Streptophyta > Magnoliopsida > Asparagales > Orchidaceae > Phalaenopsis > Phalaenopsis equestris. The sequence continues at coordinate 882 of NW_018214415.1, read as the reverse complement.
TTGTATCCCAAATACGATCGTAATGTATAACATTGTACTAAAGACCCGTCAATAACTTCGGGCTCCGTACCGACCAAACACCGTTGGCCACCGCCCATCAACCGGTGTCAACCATTATCAGTCACCCCTGCTTGTTGTTGTTGACGACTTGCATGTCAATGTCTGATCTCAAATGCGACAATGTATAAGTTCATATTTTGACATCGATTATAAATCCCAACCTACGTAGTGGCCGACCACTACAGTCCATCACCATCTATCATCGTCGACCACTAGCCAGTATTACACTACTTACAACTATTGCAGCAAAATACACTGGTGGCTCCTAACACATGTATTTTTCCTTACATCTTATACTATTAAGTATTGTCTCTGGAGTAAAATAGTAAACCCAAGAAAATGGTTGCAGTCACCAACTAGTGTTGCACTAACTACGACCTAAATGGTAAAATACTAATATAACCTCCAACTACGATCTATGTGGTCAACTGCTACTACAACTATCAATTAAGGTCTATGTGACCAACTGTCATTACATCTTCCAATTGCAACATATGTCGACAACTAAGATCTATATAGCCAACTGCTACTCCAACTTCCAACTACAACTTCTGTGACAAACTAATGCTATTACAATCACCAACTATGACTTTTGTAACTAACTAACGATATTACATTCACCAACTATGATATCTATAGGCAACTGCTACTACTGCAACTACTGTCTACATCTTTTATGGCCAACTACTGCATGTGTAGCAACCAACTACAACATTTGTGACCAACTTGTGCAGGTATAACTTTGAACTACATATGTTGTACCCCAAATATAACCGTTATAAACTATTATTGTACATCTGTGATTATCATATTTGTAATTTC
>NW_018214414.1:0-1156 GCF_001263595.1 Phalaenopsis equestris | reverse complement strand
CTCCTGGTTATCATAAATTTTTGTTGATCAATTTTTGCTAAATTCATGTTTGCTTCTTTAGGTTTTACTGACATCAACATCTTCAGCTTTCTTGTTCAGATAATCAAATCCATCTGGTAAAGATGCCCACTATGGAGATCATCAAGTCTATTTCAGGAATTAAGGTTTGTGACGTTATATTCCTTCTTCATGTTTCTTATTTCAGCTATGGCTTCTGAAAAGTAAACTAATTTACTGATTTACATTCATCACCATTGATTTGGTTTCTGGTTATTGTAGACATGTGTTCTCACAGTCTTTTTTCAGTTGCCTTTCTCATTTCCAGATTCGTGTGAATGCTCAACCAATGAATTTGCCTTTCATAATGAGGCTGGATTAGTAGCACTGCGTACTGAAGATTATTGTATACAATTCTTTAGCTTGTTTGACAACATGGAAGTTTCACAGGTGTGCTACCTGGGAAATGGCTTTGACTTTATCTTAACTTTGTGAAAGTTAGATTAATCATCAAGCTTATATGATTGATGAACTCATTGTTCGTTCTTTCCAGGTGCAAGTATGTGAAAGGAACTTCCAACCTGTTGATGATGTCACGGTAATTGATTTCGCACTTCCGCAATAAATTATCACTTGTTCTTATGTTGTTTTAATTATCAATAGATATCCTCTTTCATTCTTCTCTTTGAAAAATATTATCCTTATTTTCTTATGTTATGTGCTCTTTTATGTTTCATTTATTTGTTGAAGTGTCCTTTCTCTATTTAGTGGATACTAAGTGGAAACCATAAACAAATAGTTGGTTAACTTGAGACTTTTTTTTATATTTTTTATGGGGGTTATATAAACTTGACAGGAACATCCATGGAAACATTGGTAACTACAGGCACTGGAGGCCTGCAATACACTTTTTTATCCATAGATAAGGTGGCCTTTATGTAAAAGTTGAAGTTTCGGTTTTAAATATTTAAATACATTAGAATTGAGGTCATGTATGTGACCTCCCTGTATTTTAAATGATAAGAAGAAATAAAATATTGAAAAAAATTATTGAAAAATAGGATAAGTACTAGCTATAGTGGAATTCACCTCCAATTTTAAATATAATTGAAATAAATGAAGATGGATTAATAGTCTATATTTGAAGTGATTTATTTTC
>NW_018214413.1:0-1156 GCF_001263595.1 Phalaenopsis equestris | reverse complement strand
TTTTTTATTGCTTGCTTTCTCAAGTAGTTTATAACCACGTGTGGCATTAGTGTTGAGAACCCAAAATACATTGCGTCAAGCTCCAGCAATTTGATCCCGAAAAGATTCATACACGTAATATTATCTGCATTATATCCAATTATGCCAAATTTCCTAACAAAAATTAATTGAAAAAAAACAATTGGTGGGTATCCGAATCTAACAATATGAACTTTGGGTAAGGGATCAATGAAACATGACAAGGAATTTTAATGAATATGATCCCATCCGCCCTTTTTTCCATACAAAATATGATCAAAATAATGTGGTTATATAACTATTCACGCTAGCCGGTGTTAGAATGCCCTTCTTTCATTGACTTAATTGAAGTTGAAATAATAATAATAATAATAATAATTTAAAAAATTTTTGAAGTTGCCGGCTCACGCCAACTTGTTTCGACCACTCTATTTTATTTTAATTTATTGAAGCATTTACAAGCTTTCATATTTTTTTTGCCGAATCCCGTAGGAAATTTTATTCTACACAAGAAGATAATTACAAAGAAGATGACCAACAATTCTACTGAAAAACTCCAAACCAAAAATGAAATACAAACTCACTCAAGAAAATAAAACCTAGAAATTTTTAATCATTTTCAACTCACGCAAAAAAAAAAAAAAACGATTGAAAACAATGATTAACACGTATTAAAAGAATATCTAAACAAGCTCCACGAATCAATCGAGACAACTCTACAGGAAAAAAAATAGAAACCGTAATCATCTGAGAAGGAAAGCCCCTCCTAGCAGTTTTATTGTCTTCACGATGAGTATAAGACCAACAAACCTGCACAAAATCTTGAATGGCAAAAATCTTCTTCATACGAATGATCAAATTCCAAACACCTCCCATCTGACGAGTGCAAAAATTTCACAGAAGCAAAGAGTCTATTTCAACAATAATCCAATGCCAACCGCATTTAACAGCGATAACCAAAGCATTAATCACAACATCAGCTTCAGCAACAATCGAAGAACATAAAAAAGTAGGTGCAAGCAACCAAACTACACAATTACCCATCCAATTTCTACACACCCCGCCAATACTAGCCGTTCTACTATTCCAGCTCCCGTCAAAATTGAATTTCAGCAAACCCAAACCAAGTTTTTTTTTT
>NW_018214412.1:0-1156 GCF_001263595.1 Phalaenopsis equestris | reverse complement strand
GTTCTATGATTGGCTTTACAATTGAAAACAAAATAAGAAATAAATATATTAGTGAAAGTGTTGGAGTAGCTACAGTTGCATACAATATTAGAAAGAGATGCCTAAATGAGTTTAATAAAATACATTTATCTTAAATCCAACCAAAAATCATGAAAACAAATTATGAATTTGGACTATTCGTTAATTCATAATTCATTTATATGTTTAGTTGGTTTTTGAATCAATGTTACTCTAATTAACAATCTTCAATATACCTATCATCAATATGATGTTAAACGATCAAATTTCGATCCGACTGAAGGTTGGTTCGAAAGAAATTCGATCCAAAATGAATTTTCAAGCAATTATCATTATTCGAGCTAAATTAACAGGCATACCCTACGCAACACATTATAACATAATCTTTAAATGTCCTAAATTTCGAGCGTGAAGCCCTAAATTCATAGACCTAACCTATATGCGAAACCAAATGGTGGATCAATCCTATTAAATTTCAAATCTGTCATGCATGGATCCTTTTTTTGCTTAAGATTTAAATATATATAAGAAATTCTTCTCCCAAAACTTATGTAATTACATATCTAACACCTAAACTTACATTTTTTTTAAACATTCAACCTTACATGTACTTGAAAAGTTGTATTAAAATATAAAGTTTAAGTGTTAGGTATGTAAATACATAGAAATTTAGGGGTATGTATGTAAATCTTTTTAAACAAATAGTTTGGGATTGTACATTTAAGCAAACACAACAATGATCACATTTAAACAAGAGAAAATAAACAAACAGTAAAAGCTTCAAGGCAAAAGAAGAAAAAAAAAGAAGTCTTCAAAGACCAACAGACCTGCAAAGCAAATCAAACAAGACGAGCACAAAAAAAAAGAGAGATAAATCAAACTAACAAAAATCAAAAAAAGAAAAAGAAAAACCACCAAACGAACCACCAAAATAAAGACAGAAATGATAACCAATTAGAGCTAAGAACTTACCAGCAGGAAAACATATTCAAAATTGGTTAAGTTTTATTGAAGGCTAAAATTCATCACAACACAAAAAATAAATCTCAACAACCAGTGAAGATCAATGAAGAAATGTGAGCTTATCAATAGTAAATTAACCATAAAAAAACAAGTTAGCTCAAACAACAAACCAAAT
>NW_018214411.1:0-1156 GCF_001263595.1 Phalaenopsis equestris | reverse complement strand
ATCAACTATCTTGAATTATATTATTGTTGTGGCTACCGCAACAACCAGACCGCAATCAGCAAGATCACCATCCAGTATGGCTGCTACTATAACTTTGCTACAGAGAGGGATGGAAATCCCCTGAGTATTCTACACTATGATCATGTAGACCCAATGCTGCCCATAATTATTGAAATAATAAGACCTCGTCGTTTTGCATATTTTTACCTAAAGCTGCATACCTGATAGTTTTATAATCAACATTTACGAAGAGGGAATTGCATACCACCTCATATTGATCAACATGGCTTTGAGAGACATTTCTGCAAGATCTCACTTATAAGTGAATGTGCTACTAAGTTTGAAATAGAGTCACAAATTAAAGGACCAGGAGAATTTAAGGGTCCAGTCCAAATATCCCTCCATTGGGATCTGTTCTATAAGGAAATGAGGCTAACATTGTAAAGCATTTTATCACCAGAGTTGGTCAACGAACAATCTCCATTACACTAAAAAAATGTGACCGGAAAAGCATCCAGTTCATTACATACCCAAATAAGAATTTCAAGGATTGCGAACCCTAGACCTATCGTGACCCCCTAGTCACAAGTACATCTGAGGTATGCTTGAAAAGATTCTCCTTGGAATATAAGGTGTTTACAGTATGCCCTATACTGAAAGGGGATCGCTACATGATAGAAAGCTTGGGAGATTGCTATGACATGTTTTGAATATAGACTTCATATGTAAACATCATATGTAATTTGACTTGATCAGATATCGTTAATGTTGTGGCTTTAATGTTAATGTAATATCATACATCTTTGGTATTAGGACATTATCACTGATGTACTGCATACATCCCTTTTTTGCAAAGAATGGAGTTGAGAATCCTTTTGCTAAATTTGGTTTTCTGACACTGACAATTTCTGGTGCAAGTCTAGAAAGGCCGAAGCAAATAACCATGAAGAAAATAAAATATGACAATAACTAAAAAGGGAAACAAAATCCTACTAAATAACATAAAATCAACTCTCAACAGCTACACCAAATAAAAAGACAACTATGGGAAAATTTTAATTTCCTCTGAGTGGCTTAAACCCAGCAAATAATATAAGACCTTTGAATCAACCCCGAATGACATCACCAACTAAAAAACAACTATGGGCAAGGTGTA
>NW_018214410.1:0-1155 GCF_001263595.1 Phalaenopsis equestris | reverse complement strand
AATTTTTTTTTAATTTTTCCGTCACCTCCACATGGGGTGATTTCATTGGACTCCAGACGTATCTCTACGTATAAGAAAGTTCTTATCTACAATCATAAAGACAAGTTATGATTAACAAATGAGCGGATTTAAGGTATAATTTACAATTATATTCAACAAATTTGCTAAAAATAAATTATATATTTTTTTCTTGATGGCACACTAGTGGTAAATAACCATATTCTGTTTTAAAAGATCAATTTATTATTTTATTAATTATATTTAAAATGCATTAATTAAGTTCATTTTTTTAATAATCATAGTAAAATTATAACAATGATATTCATAATGTAGACTAAAAAATATTTTTGGTCCATGTACTAGAAAACATAAATGATCAATAATTTATCTTAAAGCTTATTATAACTACACATTTATTGGTTTATCTATTATTGCAAAATTATGGGTAAGCTTTCAATCATGCAAGTACCAGTCATGATCATTTTAAAATAAAAAAAGAAAATTAAAAATATGAGACCATATATTTTTGTGTTTTAAATATACGATAAAATTAATATATATTAAATTGTTTGGTAAATAATTTCAAAACTCCTTATCAAAATTAATATATTAAGTTGATGGTATTATGAGACCGTATTTTTGTATTATAAGTTGATGGTATTATGATGAATATCACCTCAATACCATTAATCTCCATTTTTACTGCATTACAGACGTGTACAACAAGAACACAGACACCTCAGTGACCGTCGGTAAGAACGGAGTCAACGTCAACACCGGCAAAGACACCACAGTTAGCGTCGGCAATGATGGGGTCAACGTCAACACCGGCAAAGGCACCACAGTCGACGTCGGTCATGGCGGAGTCAATGTCAACACTGGTAAGTCAAAGCCTGGCGGCACCACCGTTGGGGTCGGAAAAGGCGGAGTCGACGTCCACACCGGCAAAGGCACCTCCGTCAACGTCGGCCACGGAGGCGTCGGCGTCCAAACTGGTCCAAATCACAAGCCCGGCGGCACCACCGTCAACGTCGGCAAGGGCGGCGTTGGCGTCGTAGTGAAACCCAAGGGCAAGCCCGTCGTTGTCCACGTCAGCCCCTTCGTCTACAATTACGCCGCTTCCGATGATCAGTTACACGATGACCCTGCCGCCGC
>NW_018214409.1:0-1155 GCF_001263595.1 Phalaenopsis equestris | reverse complement strand
ATGATTCGGCTCTCTGGGGCAAACTCAGTATCTTGGGACCCTTTTTACATGATCAAATACACATCGTGAAAGGGAGAGAATCAAAAATCCCTCTTACATAAAAAGTCCTTCATATTTATAATAAAGAGAGTGCAATGAAGGAAAATTGCATCTCTAACTTTGCTTTCAAAAGGGTTATATGGATTATTTTGGGTATTTTACAGAAGTGGGCTAATGGCTCGGCTATCTTTAGCTAGGCTAATTCAGGTTGCTGGTCGCTCAGACTTCTGTTCGTATAGACTTCTCATCATCCGGACTTTTAACATTTAGGCTGGTTTGATCGGTCATTCAGGCTGTCGGCCAGTCCTCTAGGCTTAGTCGGTCATCCAGGCTAGATAGTCCCCTTGAGAGATTCAGTTTGACTCATTTTTGCTATACAATAATAATACAACCGAGTTAATGAATCTAACCTTAGGCAAATTTGAATCGTCTAAGTATCAAATACATAAATTGACAAGATTATTAGAGCCATTTAGGATCACCTTTTTATATTTTTAATTTTTTTTTATAATTTTATTTGAATAAATCGATGCATGCCATGTATGATAGTGGTCGCAAGTGGAACGAACAACAACTAGCAAGCAATGGTCTGTGGTGATCATAGTTATTTTGAAGAGCACTCAAAGCTTCTAATTGTTATCATGTAAATTGAAAAAATTAATTTCTTTCAGAAGCAAAAAAATAAATATACAGGCTCTTACATCGTCTTCAGTTACACCCAAAAGTTGTTGTTGGCAATAGTTGGATGTTGAAGAAGAAGGCTCCTACCTTTCATCTAAATCATGTCGTTTTGGCTGCGAAGAAATTAGTGTATAAACATTTGTTTTATTTGTTCAGAAGATCTTAAATTCTCGTATCTTATGAAAAGAGAGCGTAGAGAATAGATGAGTCATGATTATTGTTGCGCGCCGAAAACTTTATAGTAGTAGTGTGATTAATTACTGTCTAAGTGTTGCACGAAGATCCAACACATGCACAACTAATTGAAGAGTAGTAAGAGAAGACAACTGAATTTTTTACATGGAAAAACTTGAAAAGGGAAAAAATGATACAACTTTTTTTCCATATAAAAATTTGAAGAGTAGTAAGAGAAGACACCCAATCACAGTAATCCAC
>NW_018214408.1:0-1155 GCF_001263595.1 Phalaenopsis equestris | reverse complement strand
TATGTATGTATGTATGTATATCTGTGTGTCTGATTGTGTAAAGAATCAAGGAAAATCAATTGTTGAATGTGATTATTAATGGTAAAGCAAATTTTTTTTCTTGATTTTCTATCCCATAAATTCTTTATAAAATCATGGTTTAGGAGAGGAAGCTTAATGATTATAGTTAGAGAAATTTGCTCCTAAAATCGTTCATTAGTTGAATTAGCCTCTTCCCATGCTTTATGTGATACGTTTAGAATAGTGGATTACAAATTCAAATTAATTTGACCACTATGCTAATATTTTAAAGCTCTTGAATTTCCCACATTTAGTAGCTTTAAATCAGTACCATTAACAGTCCTAATTACTCTTATAGTGGGCTAGTTTTACTAAATTCAATGTTTTTAAAATTAACTTTGTGCTTACCTAATAGTTTTAATTGAGGTATGCAAATTATGGAAAACCATTTTTATCGTGAATCATGTGCAAAGGTTTGTGGCAAGTCATTATGGTTTCATGAAAGCCTATAAGGTATTATAAAGGGTAGATTTTGTGTGGCTTGTTATCTTTAAAAGAGACTAGTAAATAAATACAAATGCCTATAAATCAAGTTAATCTTTATATAATTTAAATTTAACAATAGTTTACCACGTATATTGGAATTCACAATTTAGTTTACTACCTTAAGCTATTTAATCTATATTTTAAAAATATTTATCTTAAAATATAATTATATATATTTTTTTTTAAAATATTTTTTCTTATATTTTATTTTATGGTAATTTTTTAAGTATCCGCTTTCTTTCCATTTTCAAGATGTTGCTTTTGTGATTCATTAATATTAAAAAAATATTCTTATTCTAATGTTTAATCCTATATGTTAGCATTGTCCAAATTTTAAAACCTCTTATGTACATTAAATGAAATTATCAAGTTAAATTATTTAGCATACATTAAAATCTAATTAAAGTAGGGTCCAAGAGGATAATAAACAAAGGAAAGTTTTATGATCATGGCATTCTTATATTTTTAAATTTGGAGTGAATTACTAAAGATCATGTTGTACTAAAATCATATAATGTGTTGTTTGTATAAATGATGATCAAGATTATAATAACAACTTCCATGATGATGGTAAAGATGATGACAACAAAAAAAAGTTTAAAATAGAAA
>NW_018214407.1:0-1155 GCF_001263595.1 Phalaenopsis equestris | reverse complement strand
CTTTGTGTAATTTGCTAGGTTCTTCGGAAGGGAGCAAGTGGGACTCTTCCCGATCGCCTAGCCTTCCTGAGTGCAGAGGCCCATTAGTGCGCTCGTTGGTTTGAGGAGTTTTGGCGTCGATGAGGGAGGCCTCATTCATACCTCTGGAGGAGTGAGGTCAGGTGATTCGTGCCTTCTGCCATATTTCTGTTGAAACTGATTTCGAGGAGGGATGAGGGTTCACATTTTGGATGGAGAGCAATGTTCTTCGGAGGGAAGGAAAGTCTCCTGTCCTCGATGTCGACTTGCCCCCTCTTACCATGCAAGAGGGGGTGGTTTTTGCTTGAGTGGGCATTCTCGTGCATTCATGGAGCTGTTGTTTGGACAGCGGTCACTACGCTCTTATTGACAGGGAGATCGAGTCGTTCCCTACCAATCCTCTGAATGGAGATTACCCCTTAACTCTAATTGACATGTTCTGGTCTCGCGCTTTTGTGAGGAAACTGAGATTGATGGACATGAAGGACATGTTCTAAGCGATCAATCTTTATCATGCCCTTGTCTGGAAAGCTTCACATATCCAGGCTCTTCTTTTAAACAAAGCTAAGGAGGTTGTTGGGCGATCTGCCTCATGGGCTCAAAAGTTGAAGCGAAAACTTAAAATGGCGGATGAGAGATTGAAGCTTTCCTTTGAGAAGAGGAAAATAGATTCCCAACAACTTGAGGAACAGGTAGCGGCTCTTCTGAAGGAAAATAGGGAGCTAAAGGAAAGAACAAAATCTTTGATGGTCCCTAGGGTGACATATGTCGAGGGTTTTTTACATCAGGTTACAGTTGATACTTCTCTCGCGATCGAGAGGTTTGTAAAGCATAAGCTGGTGGATCTCGTGTGGTGGAATATGGAGCAGTTTGTAGCTAGCAGATCACCCTCATTCCATTGTTGGTCGGTGGTTCTCCTTGCGGGGGGTTGAGTGCTTCTTGTCATGTTGGCCCTTCTCCTGAAACTGGGGCTGCTACTCGAGCAACGACCGCTCTAAGTACTTCTCTGAACTGTCTAGACATCTGGTTGGTGATCTGAGTTCTTAAACTGTCCAGACATCTGGTTGGTGATCCAGACAACTGTTCTTAAATCTTGCAAACTTTGTTAAACGAATTCTTCCATAAACTCTCAAGTGC
>NW_018214406.1:0-1155 GCF_001263595.1 Phalaenopsis equestris | reverse complement strand
TATATATTACTTTTAATAAATTGAATACCTTTACATGCATAGCAATTTTGGTATATATGTAAAAATTGAGTTCAGACGTCCGACATGTAAATATAGAAATTAATTGGTGTGCATGTAAATTTTCCATATTTTTATTGTAATTTTTAGACTCTTATTTTAACTTATCAAGACCTCCAAATAACTATGAAGACGTACTTTTGTTGCTTACCTTATTTTTATCATAATCCAGGGCGGCTTCTCTTCTTCTCTTTGTTTATTTTTCGTCTTCTCTAAAAGGTGGTATAAGATAATTTTCTATTTTTTTCTTGATTTATTTTTTGTTTTTTAGTTTTACCTTTTCCATTTTTCCCTCTCTCTTCACTTTCATCCATCTTATCAACAAAGAGAATATTACATACGAAGTCTATATATGTGTGAACTTCTTGTACAACATTATTGTACACTATTATACACATATGTATAGCAGTACATAACATTATATTACACAGATTCCACAGGTATACAGACTCCGCACATGTTATTTCCCCCATGTTCAAAAACTTGTTCAATATGGTTTGATACAGTAACAGTGGTCGCTAGACCAATCCCACTTATTTGAGCAATTATGGAACAATAAACAATGAAACCATAACTCAAAAGAGGGAGTTAGGTTCAGTATGGTAGAACCTTTTGATGATACATAGTTTAGCCTTGTTGTCATTAAAGAAACCGATGTTGAATGTGCAAAAGCACTCGACAATTTTGAAGAGCCTTCAATTGAAGACACGCCATCAAAATTCGAAGAAAAAATAAAATCGATACTAGAAGAGGTAAGAGAAGTTAAATTGGGGATTGACGAAGACCCAAGGCCAACATTCGTCAGCTCACTACTTAATGAAATTGTAGCAAAAGAAATAATCCAACTGAAAAGAGAAAATAAATATTTCTTCACTGGAGCTATAATGAAAAGCTTGGACTTGCTCCAGAAGTGATAGTCTATAAACTCGGAATAAACTAAATTGTGATTTCAGTAAAAGAAGCTCCAAGTTAAATGTGCATGGAAATTGAACCATAGGTTATGGTTGAGGTTAAGAAATTAATCAATACCTACTTCATCCGAGAAGAAAAATATTCAACTTGGCTAGCCAACATAGTATCTGTGAAAAACAAAAATGG
>NW_018214405.1:0-1155 GCF_001263595.1 Phalaenopsis equestris | reverse complement strand
GTTCAAACCCTATCAGAAAGTTCAACTTAAACATGAGATAGTTGAACTCTGTCATCAAGTTGATCAGTGGGATCAATTCAATAAGTTTTTCTTCATCAATGCTTTTAAGAGCTATGATGGTGTTTTATATGTTGTTAATAGTTTATATATATTGTTTTCCATGGAGCTTCCCATGGTTAATAATTTTATTATGTTTTAAATGTTAACACTAGAAACATGTCTTAAAATGAGAGAGACGATAAAGAATATTGTTCATAAAAAATTATGTGAGAATCAACAGTCAAATTATAATATGAATATATCTTGAGATCATTTGAGTGAGTGTTGCTATTAAAAAAGGCTTGGCCATATAATGAATGAATATATGAAGAAGTATGAACTAGGCCAAAAGCAAAGGAAGTGAAAAACTGTTCCAAAAATAGTTGATGTGCTTTTAAATATTGTGGACTTTTGAAATATGACAACTAAAAAGACAAATTAAAACACTTAGAAGATGAATAAAATGAGGTATTTTTGCTTAAGGAAAATTTTGAGATTCATTGAGCAAACAGTAGTAAGAAAATGGCATGCCACTTGGAAACAAATATAATATAGCACACATAATATTAAACACTTAAATGGTTAGATTTGTACAATCTATTATTGGTGATCTTGGAGGTGCAATGACGATTAAAAATTCTATCAATGCAATGACGGTTAAAAATTTTTTCAAGATCAAAATGCATCATGGCAACTAAGTAAAAATTATGATAAAAGAAGACAAATTTATTACTTCTACTAATATATTGATGTATAAAATTTAGTTAAACATTAAGAATAATTGAAATAAAAGTGAGTGTTATACATAGAGATTAATTAGCTGTTGAGGCAAAGTTTGAAGAAGTTATTGGCAAAGTCATTGGAGGCTAATATTTAACTTAGCCAGTAGCACCATATTTAGAAATTTCTCTATTGAGTGGTAAAAGATCACTATTGAATGTTCAAAAATAATAGTTGAACGTCAAAGATCTTCTTCAAATGAAACTTATATTTGTTATAAAGGTTGTTAGGGGGTGATATTCTTTCCTCTATCTGCTACGAGCATATTTGTTGGACGAAGCATGCCCATATTTGAAGAGGAAATAAAGGAGAGAGAGAGAGAGAGAGAGAGAGAGA
>NW_018214404.1:0-1155 GCF_001263595.1 Phalaenopsis equestris | reverse complement strand
GCAAATGCTATTACTACTCTTTCATTCCCCAATCTATACAAAGTACCTATGTCAGTTTGGGATAGGACCTGACGTCGTTGTACCATTATTTTAATGAAATCCTCTTGAGAACATGCAATTTTTTTTGCGAGTGGGCCAAATCATCTGCAAGGGTGTTCTCTCCTCTAGGAATCTTATAAAATGCCACATTAGGGATCCACTCCAATAGTTTCATCATATACTAAAAATACTGCTTAAGATTTGGTTTTAAAAGTCCGTACTACCGGCGATTTATTGTATAATCAACCACGAGTCACTGTAAATACTGATGTCAGTTATCCCTATTGAAATGTCTAACTCCAGTCCAGTTATGAGGGCTTCATTTTCTGCTTCTTTATTCATACGCAACTCTATTAAATGGTAGGAGTACTTTAACATTCCTCATTCTAGTGGAATGAAAATTAATTTGATCCTTGCTTTTCTAGGCACTATCGTTTGCAAATCTTTATCCCTCTATGATGAAGAAGCTTTGTCAAAATACTTCTCATAGCATTGAGAACTGGGATCTTCTAATTCATTATTTGTTCATCTAACAATTTTTCATTGAGAGGAGACTCTACCGGTAAAGGATGTGCTACAAGAAAATCTGGTAAAACTTATCCTTTCAAGGCTTGAAAAGGAACGAAAGTTATATCGAACTGCATTAATATCATTAACCATCTGTCTAACCTACAAGAAAGTGTGGGTTGGGTCATCAAGTATTGCAAATGAGTAAACTTTGAAATCAGGTTGAACTTATGAGAAGCGTTTAATTCCTTAGCTTCTGGGTGCTGAAGATCAATGTGAAACAATGCTTCTCAAAAAAAGGATACATTACTTTCGTTCGAATTAGATGATGACTCAGGTAGTAAAGAGCATTTTCTTTACCCTCTTCATTAAACTGAGCTAGCAGGGCTTCAAGAGAATTATTTAAAGTAGTAGTATAAAGTATCAACGGTCTACCTGAGACAGGGCCTGCTAAGATAGGAGGCATCATCAAATATTGTTTGATGTACTCAAAGGTATGTTGAAATCTGTCATCCCAAGTAAAATTGGAATCTTTCTTAACAAACACAGAGAAAGGCTGACACCTATTTGACAAATTAGAAATAAAGCGTCTAAGATATGCAAACTTCC
>NW_018214403.1:0-1155 GCF_001263595.1 Phalaenopsis equestris | reverse complement strand
TTTGTCCTCATTTGACATCTTTTATTCTTTTTCTTAAAAATATGTCAGATATGCAACGTCAAAAAAGTTCATAATTTGTTTTAGCACTATTTTAGTTTGTTTAAAGTTGAAATTATGATGCAAGAAATATAATGATTATATATATATATATATAATAAAAAGAAATGAGAGGCTATTATACAAGTCTCCAGCCATCCCTAATGTATATAATAATTCGAGTAACACTTCTTTAATATCAACTGTGTCAGAGGGGATTCGAACCCCGGACCTGAGAGGACTTATACCATGGATGCAACCAACAAGTAGGGGTACACAACACTATATATATAAAGCTCTTATGTAAATATTGCAAAAAAACTATATAAATATAAAAGATTTAGTAGGAAAATTGGAAATGAGAAAAATAAGAGGTCCACAAAAATTTTTAAGATTTTTTTTTTAATTTTTTCATTAAAATTTAGATTTAAGAAGACTTAATTTCTTAGTGTTAAAATTTTTTTTAGTGTCAGATGAATAAAAGATTTTATTAAAATTAATATAATTGATATAAGTTAGGTTTTAAGGTCATGCTTGGAATATAGTTATTAAGTTGGACCGAAATAGTTTGTTTTTATAGAGTAGTTTGAGATATTATATTTATGAATTTGGCATGTTCCTCTATTGATGTAATTTATGCAAATTCTATTTAAATTAATCTTTTATGAAATTCAATTATACCACACTTTTTCACAATCTTATTTTTGAATCCTTGAAAGAAGTTTTAATAAAGAAGTTTTAATTTTTTTCTTAATATTAAAGGAGAATAATTGATTGCATATCAAGAGTTTACTTTGACCAAGTCTTCCCTTGGAGAGTGAAAATGTTTTTGAAGCCAGCAGTGGGGTGACGATGCAGTGTCACATCACAGTTTGATGTATTTGAGAAAATTATGTTTTGTTTGTTTTTTTTTTCAAAAAACAGTGGTTTGAAGCTGTGTTTTGCAACTTGACTTGACTAAGGGTCTGTTTGAGATAACTTTTTGCCTATTTTGTTTTTCAAATAATCACCATAGTTCTATTTAGGGAGCTACTTTCCTGTTATTTCTTAGAATTTTCTGTGATAGAAAACTGTTTTTTTTTTCAACATGAGCTGTTAAAATGTTGTGACTGTCAGAAA
>NW_018214402.1:0-1155 GCF_001263595.1 Phalaenopsis equestris | reverse complement strand
AGGGGTGGTCTCTATTCTTGAAAAATCAGAGGACAGTCATATATATAGAGAGCACAATCAATCTAAATTTCAATAATTTTTTGTTTAATTTTTTTAAATTTCATGATTAATTAAGGGTTATAATTATTTTTAAAAATTATTATAGGTCAATTGACTTGGTTTTGTTTTTCCTTGGTTGCCCTCTATTTACTAAGCATTTGAGTTTTTATTTCATAATTTTTTTATTTATATTTAATTAGTTATGAATTTTTGAAGTTCAGTTTGATTTTAAGGATTTAATTAAAACAAAAATTCTTATGTATCTACAAATTCGTGTGGCACTAACTGAATCATTAGACTCGTCAAAGTACCACGAGACGGGTTCTGCTGTCCACACAAGTTGCTAAGTTGGCATTAATCTGATGTACTGAGAAGATCTTGCGCTTCCACACATCTTGATCTTCTCCGTTCATCTCTAATAAATGAAAATAAATGATGTTGGTTCATCTTCCTCATGGGATGAAGAACTGATGAGGATAATGACTTGAGAGCTGTCCAAGATGTAAGATTAAATTATCTCGATCTCACACACTAAAGTTAAATTTAATCGAGCCTAACATGCTTCTAGACATAACGAATAAATCTATAAGCTTAGTCATGCATGAAATTAAATTTTCTTTCACATAAGCCCAAGAGGTGAGGCCTCAATTAGAGTTGACAGAGAGCTTACGCACCTCCTACAAGCTTAAATTTGAATTAAAATTGGATCCTTGTATGCTCTATAAACCAAATGGGGGCATGGGTTGGTGTTGAGATATGCTAGGGGTGTGGGATAGAGAATCATTAATTTGGAAGGTGGTTTTGAGCCTCTGTGAAGCTTTTAGGATGTTTAATATTGGGTTTTATGGTGGTTGGTGATGATTCCATCAAAATTCCATTTTTTTTTTGGTGAATTGGAACTGTGTGATGGTGGGAATGGCTTTGAAATGATGGAGAGAGGTCGCTTGCTTCTGTGGCTTGAATTTTTGTAGCAAGGTCATAGATTTTGGATAAGTGGTTGGGGAGTTTGAATCATTATGAGAGCTCTTGGGTTTGGCTCTATTATGCCCATGGGAGGCCATGGGTGAGCTTAGAAAGATCCTGGGGAGCTCTGGTGGCTTGCTAGTGCTTGGGAAA
>NW_018214401.1:0-1154 GCF_001263595.1 Phalaenopsis equestris | reverse complement strand
ATTGTAAGATTGCAAGTATAAATGTCAACTCTTCTCTTGAATTAGAGAAGATATAATTACAATATTGATAATCACAGATAAACTATAATAATCGGGATTTAATAGTCTTAATTGAGCTACAATAAATGTATAGATTTTATAATAACAATAACAATAGTCGGTTGCAAAGCTCATAGTTGATTGTTATAAAAGTAGCAGCTTGTCACAAATATTAGATTTGGTGGGTGCAATAACATCAATTGGTCATAAAGGTCATAGTTGAAAGTTGTAGTAGCAGTTAATCGCATAGGTCATAATTACTCGCATAAGTCTGGTTGGAGGTTGTAGTAGCAGTAGCTGATAGGTCATACTTAGTCACATGGGCTGTAATTGGAAGTTACAGTAGCAATTATTAACATAAGTCGTAGTTGGTTGCATAGACTATAGTTGGTTGTTGCAATAACGTCAGTTGGCCAGAGCGGTCGCTGAATTTGGTAGTTACAGGAGCTTCAGTTGGCCATAGAGGCCATAATGGAAGGTTGTAAGAGCATTGGTTGGTCATTTAGGTCATAGTCGAAGGTTGTAATTATAGTGGTTGAGCAAATATGTCGTAGTAGAAGGCTACAATGAAAGTAATTGATCACATATGCAATGACAACAGTTAACCACATAGACCGCAGTGAGATTTTATAGTATTAACTAGTCACATAAGTTGGTCACTACAAGGACATCAGTTGACTAAAGAGGTCACCGTAATTAGTAGTTTTAAGAGTGTAGGGTGGCTACAGAGGCTGTAGTGGAATGCAAAAAGAGTGTCGGTTGGCTATAGAGACTATAGTGGAATGCAATATTAATAGCAGTTAGCCACATATGTTGTAGCGGGAAGCTACAATATTAAGTGGCCACATTGGCCATAGTAAGTTGTTGCAAGAACGTTAATTGGTCACAGAGGCTATAGTGGAAGGCTATAATGGCAACAGTTAGCCACGTATGCCGAAGTGGGAAGTTAAAGCAGTAACTACCCACATCGGAAATTTTCGGTCACTGCAAGAGCGACAATTGACTATAAAGATTGTAGTGAAATGTTGTAATAACAACAGTTAGTCGCGTAGGTTGTAGTGGGAAGCTATAGTAGCAATTGGCCACGTATTTATAATGGGTTGCTGCAAGAGCGT
>NW_018214400.1:0-1154 GCF_001263595.1 Phalaenopsis equestris | reverse complement strand
GCTACTTAACGAGTCGAACACGAGTTGTTCGCAAAGAACGAGCTTTTTTGATAGTCTTATCTGCACTATAATTTCATTCATATGTACAAAATTTCAATGCTCACATAACTTTCACAATCCAGAACTTTCTTTTCATTTATTTATATTAGAAGGAAAAATTATATTGTTACTATTGGACATTCATCATTTTTAGTAATAAATACTTATTTTGAGATTAATAGCTTTATTTTTCATAAAAATCATGTGTTATTTGCATTTATTAATCACATATAAATATGTATTTCATGCTAGATGCCTATAAAAAATTTTAGACATTAGAACACCCTACATCTTTTGTGATTCAATTCAAAGCAACATTAAAGGAAAAAATCGTGGCACGAGCAAGGGATAGTTTGCTTCTAAAGCATTAAAAATATGTTTTAATTCTTATTAATTGTTTTGATTTGGTAGGCAAAAACAATCTATATAAGCTCACAATCAAGAGATTTGTAGCTTTTAGAAAAAAAAACTTTCTTAGTAGCTATTCAAAAGCTTCCAGCCATTCCTATCCTTTGAGTTTGCATGCAATGCCTAGCCCTTGAAAATAAGGTGGGAATAAGTGTAAATAGAACTATTATGGGCTTTAACTAGCTGGGAAAATAGATTAAATCAGTTTCTTGCCTTCTTCACAAATTTTTACAAAGAGGCGTCTATTTCATATTCTTACAAGCAAAAATTTTAAAGACATTTTCTATAGGATTTTTTTCAGTTCATTCTACTTTTTAAGTGAGGATATTAAATCAAATTACTTTCAAACTTCTGAATACGATCCTGATTTCTTTTTCTTAGGGTATTTCTACTCTAGATTCCCTTAGGTAATGTCACCACATTCATATTACTGTTGTACATGTTTCTACGAAGTTTTGCTAATATCCAATGAGTTTTGTGCTAAGATCCAATGAGTTTTGTGCTTATGCCTGCATGGAAGGAAAATCATTTCTGAGACTTGAATCCATGATCTTTATAGAGAATGGAAGCAATTTAATCATTTCTCCAGTACTAGCCAGGAAATTCAGTCAAATCTTAATTCAACAAACATTTAAAGGCCAAATGAACTAAAAATTTTCAAGGCCTTTCAAAAACCTAGGATTAATGAGCCCTGATGAATATAGTAC
>NW_018214399.1:0-1154 GCF_001263595.1 Phalaenopsis equestris | reverse complement strand
ATGGTTATATCATTAGGCAAGCCTAAATGTTAGATTCCAGAATGTTAAATTACATTAAATTTCAAACCTCTGATACGGGATTTCTCCCTTCATCGATATCAATTACTAGAAGCCGTTCCTTATCGAAGAAATCCCTTGGGCCTTCAGAATACAGGGTTGGAAGATATGCATTATAGGCAGGTAAATACCGAGACACAAAATCCAAGACCTGAAATAATATCCAATCAAAAGAAATAGCATCCAGCCTTATTCAATGGGTAAAATCAGTAAAAGAGAAGTAATTGATTACTAAACTTTTAGTTTCAATATTATTGCATTGGTTTTGAGATAAATGTAATCATTTTTTTTTGTAATTCCTCATGTATTGGATGTATCTCAAACCAGATTCAATAATTTAAAAATTCATCTTGATCAAAATTTGGTTAAGCAAACCTACCCAAAAGTTTTCTATAGTAAAATAAATTATGCATTTGACCCATCCTATTGTTTATCAAGTTTGATGGCACAGAGTGTAATGGTGCAAAGCTTCAGCTATGTTGAACATAATTTTGCTTGTCTAAATATGCACTAATACCATTAAGGGGAAAAGGTAAAGAATAGAAGAGACACACCTCCTCGTCGGACATTCCAGGTTTCCCATCATTTCTCATTGCCACTTCAGCCTGAAATTTAGCTAAAATTTGAATAAAGTGCAAAAACATAGAAAAGGACAGTCCTTCCTCCACTGTTTAAAACACCAAAAAAAATAATAATAATAATAATAATAAGACAGACCTGTAATCTCCACTGATAAACACAACTAGGATCCTTGATCTTGATGATTATCCATATGTTCACAAACCTGTCCCATGCATCATAGTAGGATTCAAGATTTCTGTTTACGCTTTCAAGCTGGAAAAATAGAATTATATCAGGATATGTGCCCAGAAAATAGATAAAAAGAGGTTAGAAAGAATCCAATGGTGAGAGTTGGTTTTTACAAGCAACTTGCCTGTGGGTCTACTGCTTTGACAACATCACCAGGGAGAGGTTTAAAGCCAAGCATCCAACCTTCAAAAAGAACCACCTATAGAAAGCAGAAAATAACATTTCTCTTCAGCAAAATGCATTCATGCTATAGTTCCCGGATATTAATCAACATTTCATTCATTAAG
>NW_018214398.1:0-1154 GCF_001263595.1 Phalaenopsis equestris | reverse complement strand
AGGAGGCCGACCATGATAATAAGGAATGTAGATCAAATACAACCCTCCATTCTGCTCGCACACTTGATCTTAACCATCTTATTATAATTGAACTTTGTATAATTAAATTTATATATTTCCTCATCATTAACATGCTTTGCTTGATTTTTGAACTTTTTTGTTTCACCATTATTTCATTTTTAAATCATGAATTGTATCATTTAGAATTTTTATAAGATCAACACCACAATGCACATAAGATTGTGTGAATAAGATTAATTAGCTTGTTTTTTGTTCCTTATTTTTTTCATTATACTATGCAGACATCGAACAAATGAAAAGTCAACGAGTAGGATTCAAAGAAAAGAAATTTGATAATTCTTTAACTTTTCTCATAATAATTTGATTAGTTAATGTTGTTAAGAAATTAAAAGGTATCAAGTAATGGGTTTATGGTAACCAAAATCGTATGAGATTATCTCTTGACATGAGACTCTTTGGGTTTCTTATACCTTTTCATTATACAATGGCATACTTAAGAATTGGAAAGTCATTGAGTGACTTTAATTCATGTATTATGATTGTCGCTTCTTATTTTTTGTGGCTTCTACTAATTAGTGGATCAAAGTGATGATTATTTTTTGTTAGCAAAGACTGATTTATTCTTATGTGTGTGTCAAGTGACTTGAAGCAAAACATATTAATCATAAGAAAAAAAGATTGATCTCCATGAATTCCAAGATTTGTAAGTTTGATAGGTCAAAGAATTTTTACCTTTCATGAACCAATATAACATTTGCGTTTGATAGATGATTCTTGGATGAATCCACTGCGCATGATATATGACCTAAGAAATAATCATTGTTTTCACCAATGTCCTCTTTAGCAAAATCTGTTAAGAAAAAAATATTAGATTTGCATATAAATGCCTAAATCATCATATTAATTTTAAATGTGTCATGATAGAGCTTTATTTCTTATTATAAATGATATAATAGATGTGCAATTGTGAAATAATAATGTGTATAGAACTATTAGACTTCACAATATTTGTATTAAAGCATGTAATGATTTTAACTAAGGCTTTGGTTATGGTGAAACATTATTTTCAAATTTTGGAATCCTTACATTTTTGAGGTGACTTACATATTTTTTAACTATTAGAATTTTTTGAA
>NW_018214397.1:0-1154 GCF_001263595.1 Phalaenopsis equestris | reverse complement strand
TTTAGTTGGCTTAAATATAAACTTGGGTTTGGCTAAAATTAAATTTAATTCAAAATTGAAGTTAATTCAATTGGACCTAAATTCAAACTTAAAACTGAACATGTTTAATGAAGTATAAATTTGATCCAAATTAAGATTAAATTAACTTTAAATTTAAATTTCTAACCAATATCCTTAATCAAAACCTAAACATAAACTTTAGTCAAATTTTATATTAATACTTAGCCTAAGTTTAAGTTACTTCAACTTCTAAATTGAAATTAACATAATAAAAAACCAACCTAAACTAAATGCAAGCTTGATTTGAACTTAATCTAAACCAAATCAATCTAACATAAGTGAAGAAATCTAAACCTAAACTACTCCTTAATTAAACATTGAAACTTAAATCAAAACTATGTTAAACCAAAACCATAACTCACTTAAGCCTAAATATAAAATAAATCTAATTGAATCATGAATTAATCTAAATCCAAAATGCAATTTCATAATTTTAATTGGATTCAATCCTAACATATCATAACTTGAACTTATGACCAAACTTAACTTTAACTCAACAAAACTTAAAATTCAAACTAAATTAAACATAATCCAAACTAAATTAAACCCACATTCAAACTAAATTCAATTCAATATACAACTAAACAAAACATAAAAACAAGTATAAATTCAACTTAAACTAAATTTAAGCTCAAATTAAACTTAAACCTAAACTTGAACTAAACTAAATCCAAGCTTAAATTAAACAGCAACCTAATTAAACAAAACTCAAAGATGATCAAACCCAATCCAAATTCAAGCTAATAAGCCCAAAACTTAAGTCAATCCAATTGAACTTAATCTAACCAAGCTGATCCAAACCAAGGTGTGCCCAATCTCCATTGGATATATTTTGTCTAACCTCCTATGTGGCTAAGGACATGAGCTAGCCACTTAGAGCAGGTCACATGCACCCAATTGGGCTAACTCAAGTGTCATACAATGGCTAAAATGATGGTGGTTCGTTGGCTTACAATGCTAACTTATGATCTGAAGTAGATGATAAAAATATTTTGAATTAAAAGGCATGTATATGTATAAAGAACAAGACTATCCTATTGTTCCCCAATTTGGTTGTGAGCTATATGAAGGCATTTAAAATGATAGTGAGGCTT
>NW_018214396.1:0-1154 GCF_001263595.1 Phalaenopsis equestris | reverse complement strand
GGTTTGTACAAAATAAGAAGGAAATGTCAGGGGCTGTAGTGTTATATACATTTGCGATGGAATTAACTTGGTTGTAATTTTGCTGTGCAACAAACTCCTCGTATCTCGCGCAATTTAAATTTGTCTTTTTTTATATTCCTGCAAAATGATGTGATTGTTAAAAAATCCATCACAAACTTATTACTTTTTGCAACGAACTTTTCCCATCCCAAATCCAAAAAGCTTGCTAAACAAATAATGTGCATCACATTTTCATTGCAAACTCCCTGCTGCAAAATGATTCATTTCCTGCAGTGCGACATCTTGCTATTTTGCAATATCTATTGCATTGGCCGACTGATTTATCTAATTTTAATGTATGTAAACTTAATGATGTTTAATATTCTACGTGGCCTATAAATAAAGCGATATGAAAAAATCTAATTTTTGAATTTTATGGGCGGTTTATTTGGCATATCTCAGTTTCCAAATGAAGCAGGTTGCATGTTGTGCTAAAGGCACTTAAAAAATCAACAAGGAAATACTCTTTGTGCCGTCGTATAGACGAATAATGGTCTTTGCACCTGAAGCATCTTATTTGTTTGTTGATAATTAATGGGCTGATTCATCTTTAAGAAAGCCATTAGCAGATTTGTCTTTGATGGTGAAAGGTGAACATGATTGATGGCTTTTTATTTTTTATTTTCTCTCTAAAAATTTCTAGTTAAATGATTTTCATGGTAATTTATATTGTTAACAGCTTGACATTACAACCTCTACTTCATCAGCAGCTTTGAGCTGCAAGAACATGATGATATTTACCATTCTTCAGATGAAGGAATTTATTATGCTCTTTTTTCAATGTGAGTTGTGAAGGTTTTTTAATGAGGATTTAAAATCGTAACGGTTTGCTTCCAGTTTATTTCACATTGAAGCAATTTTGGTTGCTGCATTCCTACTTGTGGCTGTGTTAAGCCTTATGGGCATCAGGATTAAGGCTTTGTATAAATTCTTCTAGGAGGATAGATGATGTGGATTTTGATTCTTTCAAATATTAAATGTTTGAATTTCGCTAAATTTTTCGTCCTGTTTATGTTATGCTCTGCAAATTACGTTGGCTGTTTATGATCGTAGCTGTGAAAGACGTAGTAATTTCTCTGCTATCTACCAGGTTT
>NW_018214395.1:0-1154 GCF_001263595.1 Phalaenopsis equestris | reverse complement strand
TTTTTTTTTAATTTCTAATTATTTCATTTGCATCTTTCCTTCGAGTTTTTCATAATTCAATCCAACATATTGTATTCATGATTTCAAAAATCTGTCATTTCTAATAAGCAACTATTATATTATCATCAATGTTGCTTCTTTATATTTTCATTTTTTCTAAGGAACCATCAAGTTTAAATAAAGGGGGTACGTGAACAATAAATTTGAATGTCTGCTAAGACGCACTAACAAGCATCTGGCCGACAAACATGGCAACTAACAAGAATGTATCTGGCCGGTACTTGTTTTAGCCCGTCACCAAAGCAAAAATAAAAATGGCATTCTATTAGGGAAATCACGTAGCTCTCTACGCATAATTGATGTAATTAGTCCAAGTGCAAGCAATAATCCTAGTCTACAGCACATACAATGCATCGACAAGAAGAAGCTTCAGAGTACTTAAGGTCAAAGGCTTGAAAGCATTGATAAAGTACCAGCAGACAGAACGCATAGAAAATATCCAGGTTTTATAGTTGGAAAACATGCAGATAATTTAGCAAACTATGTGAGCAGAAATGGTCAAGAAATATTCAATTAATCCTCAGAAACTAAAACACTCAGTGGGAGTACCTCTCAAAATGAGATTCATGGCAATGTGGATCGAGCCATTCACGTGGAGAATTCTTCGGCATTGTGTTGCTGCTGACCTTACCACCTACAAGCTCCCGTATAGTTTGAACCTTGTTCTCGCGACCTGTTCCGGAATATTTATGGTCAGCTTCCTTCAGTTTCTGCTTGAATCTCTGCTTGCGCCCTGCCGCATTCAGATCTTGATGTTTAACTTGCGAAGGAGGAGCACCGTGTGGTCCCAGGTAGATCTTTTCCTCTGCCTTGACACCCTGTTTTTGGAGGCAGTGGAATATCATGGTTTAGTTTCTGTGCAGAAAGTGGGAGTAAAATGTGAAACTTACAGAGAAAAGTTGCTTCGTAAAGAAGAACCTTTGAAGGAGGCTTGAGATCTTTTAAATTTGGGTCATCCCAATCACTAAGACCAGAGTCTCCAACAGTCAGGCTTGGTATCACAAATCCTTCTGTATCTGCAAATTACTATATCTATTTGATAATTGCAACAAACAAGCCTCGTTTTATATAATATTGTATCTTACACCGCACAA
>NW_018214394.1:0-1154 GCF_001263595.1 Phalaenopsis equestris | reverse complement strand
TTTTTTTTAGGAAAGAGGGGTCTCATGTTTAACATCACCTATTTCTTCCATCATTTGTGCAACTCTCTTTCGAAGCCATTTACTCTGACTCTTTTTTTGAGACTTACTTAATACTCTAGTGACTTCATAAGATGGGCCAATCTTAAAAATCTTTGGCATCTTATTTAGTTCAAAGATCAATTCAAGCATTTTCTTGATTTTTACTTTCATAGAATGTTGAGGAATAGTAGTGACAGTAACAAAAGTGACATCCTTAACATCCCTCTTTTTAAATGGTCAAAAGCCTTCTTCACATTTAAAGCTGAAGTGAGGTGATGTTTTGTTATCAATTGTAGAAAAGTTAGATTTGTTGAAAACCATTTCAAATATGATTGAGGACCTATCGTTCAGATGACTTAAGTCAAAGGTGAGGTTACGTCCATTTTTGAGAGGAGAAATAAGTTTGGGAGACATCTTGTCTTTAGTGTGTGTAGAAAGATAAGAAAAGAGAGTCAACTGTGACCAACCTCATAACAAAAAATCCCCATTAAGTGTCGTAGTGTCATAGTTTTGAAGTGATCTGAAATACCATCATCAGTAACCATGGGTTACTTCATTCTTAGGCATTCCTTCTAGTTTAAGGGGGTAGGTTTGTTGTTTTGTATGTCCTAGTCCATAACACTAACTAAGGTACCTATTAAACAACCCTAGGCTTCTATACTTAAACTAACCATGGATAAGTGTGTGGTCATTTGTTTGGTGTTTAACTTAGTTAACCTAAGCTCCATGTTAGATCTACCTATGTACAATTCTTATTCCTTATCTTGGTGTGTTTAGATGTTTATTTGAATTTTAATATTTTAACTTATATCTTATTTCAACTTATAGGTTTTTCAGTCATATTGAGAAATAAAATTTTCTCTATGTTTTGAATTTTATTTCCTTAAGGATTGGTTTTTTATGTTTGTGGAGAAATTCACCTTGTGAGAGGTTTCCACACTTATTTTCTAGCTTAGGTTATCTCAAGATTGAGCTAAGTTATGATATGAGTTAAGTGGTTTAAGCCTAGGTTGAGTTAACTAGGATTGACTCGGGTTAAGTTTGGGTTGACCTGAGTTTACTTGAGTTTGATTTGGGTTGATCGAGTTTAAGCAGAGTTGACCTGGGTTGGGGAT
>NW_018214393.1:0-1154 GCF_001263595.1 Phalaenopsis equestris | reverse complement strand
TTTTTTTGTAATAGTCGCCTCAACTTTTTGAGCATCTGATTATTATTCAGCAGTTTCACAGTTGCCTTTTAAGAAGTTGCAGTTGGCCCAAGCAAATCCTAAATTTACTAAGCTAATCAAAATTGGTTGGCTAGTGGGCAAATCATGCTCAAAATATCATAAATTTGATCTAATAAGTGAGTCATTTGTTTTTAATATTTTATTTTTGATGTTTCTTCAAATTTTGAGATGCACCTTCTTGCTTTGAAATGCTTGTTCAAGGGCTGTTTGGAATCACTTTTGATTTTAAACTTAATTTTTTTAGATTTTAATTATTTTATTAATAAAGTTGTTGTGTGAGCCAAAAAATATCAAATGAAATAAAAAAAATAGCAATCTTTATCCCTAATCACCTTAATGGGTCCATATAACCCATTATTAACACAATACATTTTCTTAGCCAATTCAACCTATTTTGACTTTCAATGAAACAAAATTGGATTGAATCTTTGCTTGGTTCTTAGTTGACCATATGAAAGAGTTCAGACTAACATGATCCAAATTGCAAGTCTAAATAGACCAATACTAAGGATTACCTAGCTCACCCAAAGTAAAGCCAATGTCTAGAAAGATGATTAGTGGCTCATAAGAGCAAGCCAAATCTTCTATATACTTCCTTAATGAATGAGGATCCTTCCTCTAACTAAGCTTAGGAGGGGCTTGAATGGCTTCTTACATTCTTAAAAACCCCTTCTAGCCTTTATCAACATGTTACCTATTTGGAAAAATAAAATAAAATTTAAAATGTTAATTAAATCAGTCTCAATTATTTTGATAGTTTTCCTCATGCTTCCTCTAACTCTTCTTAATTATTTAACCGATTAAAACATAAAAATATTAGATTCACAAAAATTCTCTAAAACACGCTCTGGTCTTCTATCACAACTTGAAGTCAATGATTTTAAAATTTTATGAGTATTTAAAATATTGTGTGTATAATTAGTTAACTACTTTGAATAGTTAAATAAATAATATCAAATCATAAAATTCCATAAAAAAAATAATTCTAGTGTGACAAAAATTAAAAATCTTTTTTTAATAAAATAAATGATTTAAAAGGATTAATTACTTAACTCATAGTTTAAGTAATGTTAAAAATCCAAAAAAAAAAAAAA
>NW_018214392.1:0-1153 GCF_001263595.1 Phalaenopsis equestris | reverse complement strand
CATTCGTTGCCCTAACCCCTCACATATTGGGTCTAGAGGGGTCATTTGCCCCCGTAAAAATAGAGCGCTTACGGACGCCGTTGGTACTACCTCCAATTATTTCACGTCACGTGATTAATATCAAATTTAAAAATATTTGAATTTTAAAATTTGGCCTCACTGTCATATTCTTTTTTGCGGTGGGGATGGGTTTAACTGGGCGACCGTATGCATATGCAGCTTCTGCATATGATCACGATATGTAATAATTTTTCGTAAAAAGAGACTGGCTCCACCCCTACATTCCAATATGAATATTTATAACAAAATTAGAAAGTTTCATTTTTAATGTTTCAACATATTTTAAATTTATTGGCCGTAACACAATTAAATAAACTGGTTTCAGTTTTCGGGTATGAGCGGGTGTAAATTTACGTGAAAACTTTTTCAAGGGGCTACTGAAACTGCTACATAAACGGATTTGTGCATGTATTTTGTGTAAAATGAAGTCTTTTTTTTTTTTCTGAATGAAAAACTATTGGTTGATATGATTTTCATGTGAGAGAAGGCTTAAAAAGTCTATGATTATTTATATTTTTCCCAATATATGATTTTTTATCTATGTTTCCAAACTGCAGTTGTTCATTAGTGATTTTAGTTCTAGTATATCTACGTTTTGACCACAGATAATTTATGAGGCATGTGAAATACAAAAAATTATTTTTCCTCACAACCAAACAAATATGTCACATGTTTGCTAAATATGACGCCAACTCTTATGTTTTCTTTTGGTAATGGTGGTATTGATGATCATATTGTTTAATGGTAGTATTAATGAGCAACAAAAAATAAATTTACTCATATTAATGGGCGCATTTAAGATCATAATATTTCTCATTTAATTTATGCCAATGATATTCTTATTTTTGAAAAAGCTCATTTATATATTATTTCTCTTTTACTAGAGTTTTAAATAATTTTAGTAAAACATATAATCTTTATGTTAATACTTTTAATTCTGTTATTCTTTTTCCTAAACATGTAGAAAGTCTAATTCAAAATCAAATTTGAAATTTTTGTGCTTTTTATATAAAACCTTTGCTTTCGAGTAATCTGGGGGTTATTATTAAGCTCTATAGCGTAGAAAATAAAATCAATTCTTCACAAAATCATT
>NW_018214391.1:0-1153 GCF_001263595.1 Phalaenopsis equestris | reverse complement strand
CAATCATGCATTGATGACTTGTTAGGTTCAAATTCTACCACCTACATTGCACTTCTGTTGGCTCGCCTTCCTTTTCTTGTTGGAAATTATCTTCGTCTTCCTCTCACTTTTTGGTTGGTATTGCCTCTGCTATTTTCTGAAGACGGAAAGAAGCATTTACCTGTTAGGGCATTAAATTAAAGGATCAGACACATTCTCCATAAAAGCACTTGCAAATCGACTGATTTAGCTGAAGAGATGCACAACAAATATTGAATGGCAGTCCTCTCACGTTCTTATTCTTATCGCATCATCACTTTCAAGAAGAAAGACAATCATGGAACTAAATATGGAATTTAAAAATGTGTTAGCACTGATCCTGAGGATATTTGGTAGCCCATAAGGAAGGAAGTATGACAAAGTAAGGTTTACTGATAGAAGATCTTGAAGGCTTATCGATAGAAAAACTAAAAGCATACTCCTTATATCTAACGTAACCATCCAAGTAGAAGCCGAAGCAGACCGATCCAAGAAAATGACAAAAATAATGGTCGAATAGTTTGAATCTAAACCAATCATACTAAAGTAAGGCCGATAAGCATTTGAATTAAGCATTACAAGAAACCTGATCAAAGGCCCCAACCTATATTCAGATAGGATCGACCCGACAAAAGTTTCATTTCCTTAATATTATAATCCATCCCACGGATGCCTCAAAGCCTCCTTATCACGGACCAAGAACTATTAAAATAGCAGCCTTATAGTCAACCCACAAGCCCTTTTTATCATGGAACGAGCACCTATCAAGTTATGTTGATTCATCCCCTGCCCGAAAGTCCAATCTTGCTCTCCTGACATGTGTTCTGTATCCAGAGTTCATGGGCGAACAACCACACTAGCTTAACCGATCTGCAAAGCCTGACCAACTAAAGCAGTCCTGCTGACCCAAGTTTAGACAGGATTAACAGACCGGTTGCACCGACCTAGCCTAGCCAACAGAACCAGCTTTACCCAACCAAATTCGAACAAGCTCAACCGAGTAAGCTAGAGAGCAGCTAAGTGATAGCCTTACACAAGTAAAATATCTCGAATGCTCATTACGGTCCCCATTAAAATGTTATCATATTATAACCTATCTTTATAAATAAGGAGATCATTTTATATATAAAAAAAA
>NW_018214390.1:0-1153 GCF_001263595.1 Phalaenopsis equestris | reverse complement strand
TTTTTTTTGCAAATGAAGAGGAAGTTGAGGTTGTTCTACAGGATTCCCTCTGTGTCTGGATCCTCAAGGTTCCTTGCCTCGGAAGAGAGGGCCAAGACTTCAAATGCACTGGCAAAGACTTTGAAGAAGGTGAAGATTGAGTTTAGGCGAACAATTATGCAAAATATTACAACTTTTTTTTGTTTAGTATGAAAATATTCGTTAATGAACTGATTTGTGTTAGTGCTTTTCCTGTGCTTTTAATTTTTCAAGGGACATGTTTTTTTTGAGACCCCCTTTATTGCTGTTTTTATTCCTTATTTATCCATTGTTATCCCACCCCTAGTAATTATCCCAATAATTATTTTGGACTAAACACCCAACAAGGTCGGGTGTGTTGGGTCAAGGTAGGGATGTTAGGATAAAAGCTCCATGAAACCATGGACTTGTAGGCGTTACCTTGTTGATGTTGTTGCCGTCTGGGCCTTTTTCTCTGATTATATTAAGAAGAGGCCAACTAAGTAGGTATACTGCATGATGTTAGATTTTATATTTTTGTTGGCAATCAATTTGCACATGAATTTCACAATTCTAGGAGAGGGCATTCTCCTTAGGCTTTATGATGATGATTTAACGACAACCATGAGGGTTCTTTAGGACTTGTGCCAAGCTCCTAGAAGAGTTTTTTGGGCTTTCATATTGCAAGATGACAAACCCTCATTTAGGAGCGAAGTCTTAAGTTGGTGGGTAAAAGCATGAATGACTTGGCGTTTGGCCTCCAAAACTAACTCTTAGGTGTGATTCATATAGGTTGACTTATGGAGGTCAAGGCGAAGGCATTGGAGCATTGGTGGACCAGGACGCATATCAATATTAATGTGGCTTATGATATTGCCATGTCAGCAGTGCCCAAAATAGAGGAGTTGATGCGACGAATAAGGAACTGCCAGTTTAAGATTGATGGTTTGAAGAAGTGGATCTGTATTTCAAACTCATGCATGAATATATTAATCATTTGGTTAATGAGAAAGGCTTAATATTACAAGAGCTTATTAAGATCAAAGACAAGTTGCCATCAAAGCCGCATGTTCTTTGGAAGATTCAATTGAAGCGGATGTATTTATGAATGCTTCTAATGGTTGAGATAGCCAAGAATAAGTAGCAATATGAAGCC
>NW_018214389.1:0-1153 GCF_001263595.1 Phalaenopsis equestris | reverse complement strand
GCATAGTATCATAATCCAAATAAAGAAATTTAACAAAAGGATAATTTTATCTTTCAAAAGAGAAAATAAGGTGAAACTTTTTCTTAAAAAAATCGACGCAAATATAACATAGGTTTCAAAATTCGTCTAACCTTCTAGGCATGGGATGTTCGAACGTAGCTTGACACCTCAGCTTCGTTTCACAAAAAATTCAAAGCAAAACAACTCGTTCAATCCCATACTCGCATCGGTGTTTGGCTTTGTGCTTCAGTAAAATCTCCTTTCCCCCGCTCGTAGCCTTGCATTTGTGAGGTTACCCCTTTGATTAATCCTTATAGTTGCTCTCGTTCTCTTTGTTTGTTGAGCATAGGGCACTGCCACATCACCGAATCTTGATCTTAGTTCGCACAAAGGATCATCCCTTTTGATTATTTGCCTCCCATTAGTCTTTCTCACTTATTCCACTTTCTGCTTCGCCCGTTGGACCATGCAGGTCTCTAACAGGCTATTTGGGGCGGTAGTTTTACTGCAGTGCAGACTGCAGTTTGGGTTGTTAGGATTCTACGGTCGTGAGGGCATTTTGATAAATCTAATTGAAACACCGGTCATGAGTTCGACCACGCGACACACGTTCCTTCGATTTCATTTTACGCGGCTACCCTTTTGTGTTCCTCTGATGGCTGCCCTCTTGTTCTCCTACGGCTCTCTCGACGTGACAGTTGGCTTAATTTCTCTTCTCTCGATCCTCTTGGATCCGTCGCTCTGGTGGCCAAGCGTTGTTTTCGGTTTTCTATTGTTGGTTGCGGGTGGTTGTTTCGGTGACCCTTAAATACTTCTCCCTCTCCTTTCTTTTCTTCCACTTGACTTCGTGGTTCTGTGCACTTTGTGCATTTGTTCCCTTTCTACAGTTTGTGGTTATTGTGGTGAGCTTTCTATTCTCTATTTTCTTATCCCTTCTCTTCTTAAGCCTGGTTTGGTAGTTGTACGCATTATGTGCTCTATGTGGTAGTCCCTCTTCTACCTCTCCTCTCTGTTTTGGTAATCACTGCCTTATATATTAGGTAGCTTTATGATTATGCAAATTCTAATGTGCAAAAATTTTCGGTTTGGTTATTGGTTTCCTCTCCCCTGATTTCTCTCTTTGCTCGATTTGGTGGTTTTCGGTTTGATATGC
>NW_018214388.1:0-1152 GCF_001263595.1 Phalaenopsis equestris | reverse complement strand
TTCTCTGAGCTAGTTATTCGAGCTGCCTTGGTCGATTAGTGTTAATTCATCACCTTGTCCAGGTACTTAGATGAGCACTGTAGTTGAGCTGCCTTGATGGATCTACTAGATAGCTCATGTCATGAATATAATCCAGTCATAATTTTAATTATTTTTTTATTATTGATCACTTCAGATAATCTATTTATAAATGAAGTAATTTATGCGATTAGCTGCATTACGTTTATTCAATCCATAGTCTGATATCAGCATTTATTAACATAACAAATAAGTAGTAAGTTTAATTTAGCACTTAGCATAATATTTTTTATTATTGTATCAATTAGTGTTAAAGCTACCCAATATTATTACCTTAATTACTAACTTGTCAGGTCACATAATATTTTAACCAAATCTTAAATTAGCCTAGTTTAATCCTATATTATCCTTGACTAGTCAAATTTAGAATTAGTTAACATATTTTATCTTAAGTAATACTTAATTAAGTTAAACAAACAGGTAGTAACTGATTACTCTGCTAATTAAAGAACAGATTAAATTTCTTAGATTAATTACTATAATTAAATCCTAATAATAATTTTAATATTCCAATAAATACCCAAAATGAATGGCTAATTATCCTAAGTGAATATTTAATTATCTATTAATTTGGCTAATTGATATTGATTAATTATCCTATGTTTAGTTCTTGAAATTAACAAAATTAAATCCTTATGATCTTAATTAAAATACTAAATACTTTCTAATTATCATATGTGAATATTTAGTTATTTAATACTTTTGTTAATAAATCAATTTATCATAGATTTGAGCCTAAATTATATTGACACTAACTAAACCTAAATGGTAGGATTAAATATATGATTAATCCCTTATTAGCTTATATAAATAATTAATTATTTATTACTTGCCATGGCTTATTAAATTGATCTGATCAAGCACAAATTTTTACACAATTCTTTGGATAAAAAATAATCAAATTATGGTGTAGAAAATGAAAAAAATATTTCGAGAATCACACCAGCTATATCTCATCAAACTTATAATCTACATGACTAATTCTATGAGATGATTCAGCCAATATCAAAATCATTCTAATTTGAGTCTACATGACCTAAAAAGCAAGCCCAAAAGAATAATTAATAACATTTA
>NW_018214387.1:0-1152 GCF_001263595.1 Phalaenopsis equestris | reverse complement strand
CATAGGAGTTAAGCTGAGAGATACAGCCTGGTTTTAGGAGTTATGCTGAAAGATATAGCCTGTTTTTAGGATGATTTGGAGTCGGTTGAGGGAGGAGGGACTATTTTAGGAAGGTAAGTGGAGAGAAGGTTGCCGTGCGATGATTGCTAGAGTTTGTGCTAACAGCACCTATCGGGGTAGAGGGAAGAATACAGTATGCTTTGTGGGAGGGTTTTAGTGAAAACAGAAAGCCCACTCTTTAGGTTTTCGCATGTGGAGGTAAGAGAAGATAGGAACAATCAAAATAAAGAAATCAATTAAATCAGATAATTTAAAATTCTCACCAAAGAATTTCACCAAGAGGAAAAAGACAGCAAGCTCTCCACACAAATTAAACCAGGTTGTTCTTTATGGTTATAAAATGTCATTTATATAGAACTACAAGATGACAGGACAAAGAATAAAGCTACAAAAAGCAAGACGGTTTGGCCATTTTAAAATAGAAAAAATGGTCCAGTCATTTTGATTACAATATCCAATATCGTGAATTGGACTGAGGTTGGCCAATGTATAAAACCAACAAACCTAGCTTTAACTTCTATAAATGCTCTTTTGATGATGATAATGATGATACTCATCATCATCAAACTTGATGTAAGATTCTTGCCTAGGATCTTGTAGTTTGTCTATGAATATGCTTAGGTTACATTGCATCCTTTAAAGTATATTACACAAGGAATAAAACCTCATCAAAGATACAATATATTGAAGGTTGCCAAAGACATATGTCGTTACACATTTTGGTTTATTAATTTTTTTTACATTGAAGATAGAAATACATCTCAGACAAAAAAGTATACATACAGATGACGGTAAGATGTTTGTGGTTCAACTAGTTCTCTGCAAACCGAGCAGAAGAAGAATCAATAGTGGCATGCACAAAATCTTTGGTACCCGTTGTACTGTAGAGGGGAAGGTGTTAAGCCTCAACATAGATGAAGAAAGTTGTGAAAATATGATATGTATGCAGATGGGGGGATAAATTGAGCCTTCTCTGCAAAGAAGCATTTCCATTCATAAATGAGATTTGTGTTGACAAAAGATGTTTGGTGGAATTTCAATTAAGCGTAAATCAATTTAATGTTTAAAAAATAAATAAAATAAACAAATCTT
>NW_018214386.1:0-1152 GCF_001263595.1 Phalaenopsis equestris | reverse complement strand
TGTTTGGAGCCTGTGCATTTCAGGATAAACAATTTATCCTGAAACGTGACCCTCGGGTCAACTGCGGGCCGCGGCCGACCCGCAATCTGTGTTTAATATAAAAAACCCACACACGACAGTCAATATTTAAAAAAATACATAAACTAAACCATTAAAATGTGTTTTAAAAAATATCGCCGCAATTACATCCTGCCCCAAAAGAGCCCTAAATATTATCGTTCTATGGACTACATCATTCCCATTCACACACACAAATGTCGCTCAAAACATATGTTGGTGCGGGGCGGCGTACCAGACTCCAAGAAGATAATGGTGGCAGGTTCTACGTGCAAGCGAAGCGTTGACTCCTGAAGCCTTCGTTCCAATGGTAAACTTACATGTCAGCATAAGGTGCACCAAAATTAGTAGAAAAAATATGTAAGGAGGTAAAGAAGGCTTTTTACACATCTTTTAAAATTAAGTGAAATAATTCCAATCATATTATTTTAACAATTAGATACAGAGCCTCCCAAACTTTGCTATTTACAAATCAACCATTTTAATAATTTTTTTTTGGCCTATCAAATTGATATTTAAGTAAAAATTTGAAAAATGGAGGAAAAGATGATGCTTGATTTGTAAATAGCAATGGCAATTGCCCCTGAAATTTAATGCAAATGATAAGAGAATTTAAATTTTTTAATTTTCTAATTAATTATCTTTTATAAAATTCCGAATAAATACGGAATTAAGAAGCGTTAATGATTCATATTTAGAAAGATTTTAAAAATGGGTGTGAACATTTTTCCGCTCTGTGTCCGGCTGAGTTGGACCTATTCGGACGGCTAGGATTTCCAGTGGCATCCGATATGATTCCGGCAATTAAAAGCTGGGCCGATTCGGTCCATCCCACCGCGGCATCACCGTAGCTCATAAAATCGCACATCCGCGTCCTTCGTTTCGTCCGCCGCCGCACGATTACTTCCTCCCCGCCTCTCTCTTCTCTTCTAAACGCTCTCGTTATACGGTTAGGACCTTACTTTTCACTCCTCCCTCCATCCCTTCCTCCCTCCATCCCTTCCTCTGATCTCGATGCTAGATGAGGATTCTACTGACCGCCGCCACGGCTGTGGCTGTTTTCCTCATTGTTTTTGTTACGCGGGTGGAGGGATT
>NW_018214385.1:0-1152 GCF_001263595.1 Phalaenopsis equestris | reverse complement strand
GCATCTTACCCCTTTGGGGCGCCCCCCTCTCCGTCTCACGTTGCGGCCTCTACCACTCTTCCTACTCCAACTCCTATGTCAATCTCGCCATCTTCGAACCGGGCGCCACCTCCCGCGGCGCCCTCTGCCTCTCTCTCGGACAGTCCGCCGAGCACCTTGTCCATCTTTTCTGCATCGTCCCCCGCCATCAAATCATCCACGATTCCCTAATCTTCCGCTACTCCGACGCAGAACTGACGGATCACCTCATCGCATCCGCCGATTTATCCCGGCGGGGGATCGACGAGCCCTGGCGGAAGAAGATCAATGCCCTCATTCCACCTCAGGGGATCTACATCAAGCATATCCACACAGGGGAAGACGTCCTGGTTTCACGCCGCGTTATCGCGGTTTTCCTCCTTATGACCATGGCGGATTTCAGCGACCAGTTGTTTGGATTCCAGGATCGACTCTTTGAGAACGAAGATGGCCGGCTTGAGTTCAGCGGAAGCAATGTTTTCGGAGCTCTGTGGCCGGGGGATGGCAGACCCGGGTTATGGATGAGTTCTATTTCGCGAATGGGGGCAGTCTATAATCTCATTGTGAAGGAAGAAGACATCTATATGGAAGAGAAGAGAAGAGAGGGGAGAAGAGTGGAAGAAGAGGATGAGGACATTGACCTGGTGATTCCGCCGGTGTTCGAGAGCTGCACTAGGGTTTTGGACCCAATCGATCAGAAAACGGCGAGGGATCTGTACTGGGAGGCGGTGACCGGCGGCCGCGGAAGCGGGGATGGAGGGGAGAGGACGGAGAAGCTGTTGAGGGAGAGCTGCGAGAAGAATCCATTTGTTGGGGAGCCCCATGTGGTCTTAGCGCAGGTTTATTTGGGGATGGAGAGGTGGGAGGATGCGGAGGGGGAGGCAGAGAGGGGGCTGAGGTTGTTGTTGGAATGGGGGAGTGCATGGGATAAGAGGGTGGCATGGGAGGGCTGGGTGGCTTGGGTTAGGGTTTTGCTCATGAAGGCTAAGGAGAAGGATTGGCCCAAGAATCCTTTTGGGATTCTTAACCTTGGTTTGGTTAGGTGAAGGGTATTTCTATGAAGTAATATTATTAAGTACTAATAATATGTGTGTGAAGAGGTATATTTCAAATGATATAAATTGAATTTTGTTG
>NW_018214384.1:0-1152 GCF_001263595.1 Phalaenopsis equestris | reverse complement strand
AGCTGATGAAATCTGATTTGTGGATGAAGCTTTGCTACTTCCCAGCATGCTAGCATACTCCTATTAATTAATATGAATTATATTCTTAGTAGTTAACTTTAAATGCCTAGACTTTAAGAAAACGATTTCTTTTTTCCATCAAAATAGCTATTATATTTCATTATGTTTGCAGAACTTTTAAAAGCAAGGAAATTATGGAAGTAAATGTAGAGCTTCAAACTAAAATTTTGAAGTAATTATGAGTATAGATTATGAGCTTCGCAATCAAATAAATTACTCTAATAAAACAAACACCAACTTTGGTTTGATCTTGGCATGCTTGGTACAAACATTATCAAATTAGAGACTCCCATGGAGTAGAAATTCTTGATCCACATCAATCACATCTTCATCAAGACTGAAATTTAGGGATCATAATGAATCACCTAAATATCATGTTTCCTATTGCTTTGATACATTCAGAAGATTTAAAATTACGAAAGAAAAAAAAATAAATAAACGTTCTGATCATGTTGGAATTCATTCATTATTTGATACAAGTGAATGAGCCAAAATGAAAAAATAAATGAAAAATGGAAAAAAAAATTTAAGAAATTAGACCGCAAAGAACTTGCAGATTAGCTTATATCTGCAAGTATTTTAAATTCAAGCAGTTTTCAGCAATGACATCAAAGGATAATCAGGCGTGCAAGAAATTCAAGCAAAATTCAAATGCACCAATCCCACTCATTAGAATTTATAAATCCTCAACAACACCTTTATCATACCCCAAATAATTGATGTCAACATCATGAACCCTTATTTTTTGTTCATTTTTTTCTTCGGTATTTTTTGAGGTATTGAGCATATTCTTCACATTTCATTTTAAACAATTTTTATCCAATTAACCTTAAGTCTTCTCATATTCCATCATGATCCTCTAGCAAGAATTTTAACTCGTCAATTGGGCACATTTTCCACCATATATTGTACATATCCAAATCATCATGCCCCTTAACTTGGATCGATATCACACTAACATTTTATTTAATATATAATCAGTCCTCAATTCATAGTTCTTTTTTTTCATGCATTCATCTTAATTGTCTCCTTTATGTCACACCCAACAAGTATATTAATGATCTTCTAACAACTAAAAATATTCATACAATA
>NW_018214383.1:0-1152 GCF_001263595.1 Phalaenopsis equestris | reverse complement strand
CTACACTAACCAACCCTCCAAACCTCTTAACTTCAACTGAAAGCCTTAACAAATAACAATAATTAATATTCACCATCCGCTTACCTTGCAAAACAAGGCTGATTAGTGTTTTGTTTATCCCTCAACACACCAGCCATGACAGCAACCCATCCCCATGAACACCCAACCAACCTTTTCTTCAAGCTAGAAGGGCAAAATAGACAAGCCAGCACTCTATCATTACAGCCATCAGTTAGACCTTCCCTCTCCATCCAATCCCCAATTGACTTCAGCTACAACACCATTCCAACCGACAAAACATTATCAGAAGCAAGGTACTACAACATCTTAAAGCTAAAGTTTCAGTAACAGCAGCAAAATGAATAGAAAGCAAAACAAACAGCTACTCTGCATGATGGATGACATACCTTTCATAGCTGAAGAAACCAGCTTGCTTCTTCTTCAACAATGGTTCACAAAGAACATCACAACGACATTCTTCAAGTGCACCAGATGGCAACTGGAGGAAACCATGGATCTCCTCAACTGCCCCTTTCATTACTTCTGCGACAGCACCTATGCCGGAAACCTCCCTCCATTCATCGACCTCTCGGCACTCACCTTCGTTGCACTCTCCTTTCTCTCAGCTGCAGCTTTCACAGCATTAGAATTCAGAACCGGTGGAGAAATCTTTGGGAGGAGAAGATTGAAGAGAAGGTATTTCTTGCCTTCAGGTCCCATAGTGCTGCCATTGATGCTCTTAGTACTGGCCAATGGACAGAGAATCAACACTTTGTTTCCACTCTCACAAATGGGGCCTTCAATCCTCCTCCTCATTCACGTTTCAGCTCTTGCATTCGAGAACAGAAGTGATCAGAGAAGCATAAGATATGCAGTGTTAGAAGCTTCGACTGTTTCCGGTATTCTGCATGCGAGTCTGTATTTGGATTCAGTTATTCTGCCTTACTACACAGGACTGGATGCTATAACCAAGTCCATCTTCTCCAGCGAGTGTCCGTCATGCGTGTGCCGGAAAGAGGAACTGGTGGTCGGAGGAAGGCTGGTGAGTTACAGGGGTTGTTCGAAGACGACGCTGGTCATCATTATTGCATTGTGTTCAAGAATGTTGTGCAGGATATGTGGGGAAGAGAGACTAAGTTGGGTGATTAAGGT
>NW_018214382.1:0-1152 GCF_001263595.1 Phalaenopsis equestris | reverse complement strand
TGTCATATGTGGAGTAGTTCGCATAAGCAAATAGTTTCTAAGGATCTGAAATAAGTGGTAAATAAAAGATATGCTTATATGTAATTTCATTCTACCTTCTACTTTTTTTGTTCTGATATTTGAACTAATAAAAATTATCAAATCTACTATTAGTCCTTGTTGCATTTTACTTATAAAATAGCATGCATTTATATGCACAATTATTAATCTTCTTTGATTTCAAACATAACTTGAAGAATAGCTTTTTTGCTATGTATAAGTCATCTAGAACAAAATTCTCTTTATGATCTATCCCTTTCAAAAATTATGCAAACAAATTGAAGCACTCTTAAGGAATGTTAAACTCTATTTTAATTTTTAAAATTCTAAGAGGTAGAAATAACTTAAAATGTGATTTACAACCCTACCATAGGGCTTTTGTGTTGCATTCAATAATTTTCTTGCTTTCTAGTTTAGTGGTTCTTTCTCCACTTGACTTAAATAATAAGATCTTAGTCCATCGAAGACCATTTGATCAAATCTACTTGAGTCAAATTCAAATTGAGGATCATGGCATGTCGAGGGAGCAGAGCCAAAAGTTGTATGGTCAACCTCACCATGTGAAGTCCAAATCCATTGATCAAGTTGAAATCTCTGATGATATAAATCATAAAAAACTTTGTTAGGTATTAAGTGTGCTTAATTCATATGATTTGAACATGGATATCAACACATTCCCTCAGATAGGTAAGTTGGAAGTTTAGAAGCCACTTCCAAAAAGGTATCAACAGTGTTGAAGAACTCCTCGATGATACATTTTCTATTTGGTTTAAGTCTATTGTACATCCATGACCGTTATGTACAAATATCCATTGATAACCTATATCAACGATAAATTACTATTAGGTAAGAGCATAATATAGAAGGAGAAAGTATATGAAATGATTAGACTGATAAAAAGGGAAGATATTACATTTAATGATATCGCTAAGCTTTTCAATTTTTGTTTAAAAAAGTAGCAAAATTGTTAAATGTTGGTGTCACACCCCTTAAAAAAAGATATCTTGTGCTAAACATACATCATTGCTTTTATAGAAAAATAAAGAGTGTGGAAACTCTAAATCAAAATATAAAGGTTCTCTATTTTAACACTTTTCATTAATAATCTAAAAA
>NW_018214381.1:0-1152 GCF_001263595.1 Phalaenopsis equestris | reverse complement strand
TTTTTTTTATTATTTCTTAATTAAACTTTTTTATTTTTATTTCTAGCACCACTTACTTATTTGATGTAAAATAAATATATATTTTCCAATGTATAATCTAAATATTTTTGTATGCATTAATAATAAAAGAGGGAAATAAAATTTATAATCTCATATGAATGTTTATTGCATCTACCAAAACTTGTTTTTGAATCTTCCATCTTTAAATACATATCAACCAATTTTTATATATTTACATGTCTACATTTTACATTTATACCAATCAAATATTTAATATCACATAAAAAATGCAACTATTTTAACCTTTTAAAAGTAGAATACATATTTTCATGCATAGATAAAGTGATATTTATGCAAAAATTAAAGTTTATGTAATAGATATATAAGTGCATCAGAATTAAGCCGTATGCATGTAAATCTTCCTTATTTTACTATCATACAAAATTTCCCGATAAATTCTAAAGTGTAAAATAGAAAAAGGACTACTCATGCGATCATGATGAAAACTAAAATCATGGAGACATTTTGTCTCAATTCATTTTTATAAGGAATGAGTGGAGGGTAGGATGATTTTGAATCTCACATAAGAATGAAATAAATAAATCTAAATTATTGGGGCATAATTATTCATTTATTTGGTATCAGTGAGCATCGAGCATGTGATTATTCGTTAATGCAGGAGGAAATGTTAAATCATCAGACCACCGTCTCATCAGCCTAAAACTTAACTTTCAAGTCAATAAAGTTCAATACAAATAATAGCCCTTTTGTCCTGCACAAATCTCAAAGCCCAAACATCTCAAATGTCTTGTGTGGTCCAACCAAATCACATGGCCTTCTCCTTAGGTTGTTAAACCGTTTAAGAAAAAGTACCCTATACATATATCTTTTATGTCATGGCACATCAAAGGTCCACAAAGCCCATCATGAGACCTTATATATCATAAGAAGTTCCATAACTTAAAAACACCAAACAAAAGCATTCATATTCATGCAAAACTCCAAATTTTATGATATGCACAAATTCCAAAATTCATGAAATTTTATTAGGCATTCACCTATATCCCACACCATTCTTATGTATTTACGTATTTACATGTATAACACTTAAATCCTTAATAGTAAATAAAATATGATTATTACTATTTTTTT
>NW_018214380.1:0-1152 GCF_001263595.1 Phalaenopsis equestris | reverse complement strand
ATTTTTTATGTAATATTAAAGATTTGAGTGCTACACGTGTAAATATGAAATTTTAGGTTTGAGATACGTAAATACATAAGAATTGTATGCTATGTATTTAAGCACTGCTTGATATAATTGTTTTTATGTCACTTGACATTATCATGTTGTATAAATGATCGATTGAAACAATAGTTTTGCCACCGGTTTTATGTCTATGAAGGAAACCTTGGAAGACATCTAAATCACCGACATCCGGGATACGATAAACTCGCTAATTTTTCCCAACAAGCTCTCGACGATTCCAGTTCCATCTCTTCTAAGAATCCTTCATCTCTACCTAAACCTTCAACCCTTGGTTTTGATCATCTAAATTGGTTATTACTCAAATGGAGCATTGGAGCCTCAATCCCCACTTCAGTTTTTGATGATTTAGGGTTCCTTAATTCCCTCAAGTTTTTCAATCCATCAGTCTCGCTCTGGTCCTCAGACAAGTTCCAATCTGTCACTTTAGAAGTTTTCAGAACCATGAGAGAAGATGTGAAGGCATTAATGGA
The DNA here is from genome assembly GCF_001263595.1 of Phalaenopsis equestris. NCBI lineage: Eukaryota > Viridiplantae > Streptophyta > Magnoliopsida > Asparagales > Orchidaceae > Phalaenopsis > Phalaenopsis equestris. The sequence continues at coordinate 616 of NW_018214380.1, read as the reverse complement.
CAATATCAGCTCCAAAGTTTCCATCACTCTGGATTTCTATACTTCTCATGAAGATTTGTACTTTATTTTCATTTATTGTTTTTGGATTGATGAGAATTGGTCTCTACACAAAATTCTTCTCGATCTTCGTCGCATTCCCTATCCATGCACGGGCTTGGAGATCTTTCATGCGGTTTTCGAAATCCTCAAAATCTATAATCTTGAGAAGAAGGTCCTTTGTTGCACCAATGCTTGCCATGCTCTTAAGGACGAATTGGAAGCTCGGAAGGCACCCTTCTGCTACATCCCATGTGCTGCTCGCTCCTTGAACCAGATCATAGAGGATGGTCTCCGAAGCCCGAAACCTATAATTTTGAAGATCCGGGAATTTGCGCTCGAGCTGAACACGGTGCCAACAATTGCCCAAGATTTCAAACACTTGGCTACAATCTATCAAGAAGGTTCATGGAGATTTCCTATTGATGCTTCGGCTACATGGAATGGAAGCTACATGATGCTCGATCTCGTTCGAAAGGTAAGTAAACTACGTCATTTCATTCTTGAAAGATTCTCATTTTCATCATTTTAAGTGTTAAAATAGTCCTCTGATTGTTTGCATGAGGCCATTCCAATCCCA
>NW_018214379.1:0-1151 GCF_001263595.1 Phalaenopsis equestris | reverse complement strand
ATAGATAGATAGATAAATTTGGCAGTCAGGGTTTAACCGGGGTCATTTGTTTTGGATAATTTTCTATCTTGACAACCCTAGTTTTTCATTTATCTCGAGCTTTACGTAACATTCAAGCTTAAATGAACATAAGAGTCATAACTTAGCTGATGATTGAGCTGTTCAATGCATGTTGCTTTGTTTGCTCGAGTTAATCAGAAACAAAATGCATACATCAATAACTCTTAACATACTTGTTGATAGAAAATTTTTCAGTAAGATGCTAAGGGCCATATTTCCGAGGGAAAAAAATGAGCTGGTTGCTCGGTATTTTTAAATGAGGTGCCAAATTTTTATAAAATTATTTTATAGGACATCTTAAACATTTTTTAGATTGTAAAATATTGTCATTTAAAATATTCAAACCAAAATACTTGATTTTTAGCATTTAAGAAATTGGAAGGTTCACATTCTCAAATAATATTTTACAAAGTGGAGCTACATTTAATTAACAAATCATTTTAGAATATTCTTAAAAGAAGCTTAGAAGTCATCACAATTTATGAATACATGTTAAATATTATTCTACTCTCAACTCTCCAATCTTACAAGAGTCATCTTAGGTTCTATCGCTTCAATGAGTATGAAAACAACTGAAGAGTATTTTATAAACTCGAGGTATCTAAATTTTATTCTTCTAAATGTCTAAAGGACGAGGTCAAGGGATAAAAGGCTCAAGTTACTAAAGCCAGAAGATTTGACTAAAAGATTATTACATTGAATCATAGATATGGTTGATATGCATATATACCTTTACCATTTTTACCTATTATTTTGACAGTTTGGCTAGCTTTTAATTTATTAATTCTTTAGATTTGATAAGTTCTATCATCTTGGTTTTCTTTCGAGTTTGATGATGCCTTGTATCTTTTATATAAAATAATGGGAATATAGATGAGGACGTAGTTTCTCAAATTAGGCAAGGTGGTTAAAATGTATAACTTTCTCAGAAGTATAATGCGGTAAAAGAGGATTGTGAAAATTTAAAGTTAAAATATGTAGGAGTATTGTTAGATTAATGATATGGCATGGTTCTATGTGTTGAGTAATTAAAAAGGTCATTGATAACCAAGTTGAGAATAACAAAAAAAGTGAATGCCTAGAAAATTTAA
>NW_018214378.1:0-1151 GCF_001263595.1 Phalaenopsis equestris | reverse complement strand
TTTTTTAGCAATCAAATAACCTAAATATTTTTCGAATTGATTGTCATCTTGATGTCATTAGGAATTGATTAGAGTCTGTTTGGGGCAGCTGCTGCTGTTTGAAAATGTAACTGTGAAAGTATTGCCAAAAAGTTGTCGTGACTATTATAATTTTTTTTTCGAAAAGTCGGACTGCAGATTCCTAGCGGCTACCATACTTTTGGTCCGTTTGGGGCAGCTTATACGTTTTGAAAACGCCGCAACGCCGTTTGGTTCGTGCGTTCATGAGGCTTACTGTGAAACACGGTTTCAGAATCCTTAATAGACGGAGCCGCGGGATCGACCACGCTGCCTGCGTCTTGGATGTGCGTTTGAAGGGTTATTTTCTCTGGTGCCCTTCTCCTGTCCATTTACTGCCATGTCCGTCTCCTCTAGTAGAACACAGAGCTCTTCACGCAAACCAAATGCTAGATAAAAGCCTTTGCACGATCCCTCTCCTCCATTTACGAGATCAATGACGGCGATATGCAAGCCTCGCCGCTTCTCCCACTGCCGCGATTCCCCACGCCAAATCAGATCAACTGTGCCATAAACTGCACGTTACCCTCTTCCTATGGTGCGATCCCTCTTGTCACTCCTATAAGCTGAACAAGACCTAATTGTCTTCTTCTGTGCCGTAACAAAGCTTATTCTTCCTCTTTGCGCCGAACACATCTTTGCACTAGCTCGATTCTACCTTAGCTTATGCGCAATTCCCCTATCTATTAAGCCGAGAATTCCCCCTGGCTCTTCTCGTTCAAACCAGTACACTAGTGAGCCCAACCCGATCATCTTTTACCATACTCGCACCAAACAGTAGCTTTGCTGTTCATTTTATTTTCTCATTTTATTTTATTTTCGTATTACGTATTTTTTTTGATGTATATTGTATAATAGAAGAAAATATGTGTTGTAATATTGCAATATTATTTTATTGTGCTATTGTAGCCGACGAGCTCGAAAGATAATTTTTTGGGGAATAAGGGTAATTTTCAAAATATATATTCGAGAAAGCGCGAGTAGTGATTCAAGGGAAAATTGTGTACTGTTCGAGGAAAAAAACAAACTCGTTTGGAATTTTTTTTTTTTAAATGGAGATATTGAAATACATGCTCATGGGAAATTAAATACCC
>NW_018214377.1:0-1151 GCF_001263595.1 Phalaenopsis equestris | reverse complement strand
AAATCTCTCACTTTCCCGTTCCTCTTACAACTTTTAGAGAAAACCTTCCCTAAGTCTTTCTCACCCTTACACCTTATACGCCCCCTTGTTTCTAATATAAAAACTCTATTTTATAATATAGGGACGAATTTTGAAGAGTTTCCTCTGACATCCTTTCAAAAATTCGTCCAAACTCAATGCATTTACAAGAATAACCGTTACTGGCGCCTATGCGTCAAAATCAGGCGCCGCCTTCTCTGGATTCTGACACTTAGGCGCCGAATTAGGTGCTTAGGCGCTAGTTCAATTATGGATTCTGGCACTTAGGAGTCGAATCAGGCACTTAGGCGCCAGTTCAACTCTTACAACAGGCCACCTTTTACCTCCAAATTCCTTCATATTTGCTTTCTTTAAGCTTCAAATGTCTAGACTTAATATATCTGCAACAAAAACATGAAAATATTTTTCCAATCTTTATTTTTATTCTCAAGACCCACCAAATAGATCTTGGGACCAGTGACAAACTGAACATAGTCGTCCCTGTTGATTCAAAAAGAGAAGAAATGGTTGAATAGTTTGACCGACCATGGGATTTTCATCCATCGACAAAAGAGGATGAAGGTTATTATGGAAGCTATAGAGTTAGGAAGAACATGAGTAGGAACAACCCCTTTACCTCAACTCTATGTCCTCTAGGTCGCAGTGTCCGGCTCCACAGTGCTTTTCTCCATGGTTCCCTGCTCCATAACAACCTTCCCCATAACATCCACTCGCCCCTATGCTGCTCAACCGATTGTGAATGCATCTCCCTAAGGGTCGGTGTTAGTATCTAATGAGATAGAAGCGATCGTCAGATCTCCAACAGATGCAAAAGAAATACTTAAATGCATGCATCAAGATATGTACCCAAAATTTGACACAATTTAGGTGTGGTATAAGAAAAAAGATCCTTACCAGTCTCCTCTAATCCTTCACCCTCGGAGGAAAAGCCATTCTTTCGCAACTGAAGCGGCATACCAACTTCAACTAGTGCCTTCTTGAGCTTCTGGGGAGTCATAGTCCACACAGCGGGCTGAACGATATTCTTCTCCTTTGGGCAAGTGTGACCTCTTCTGATGGATGCCTCAGAAGATGATCGGGACGCCCTCTAATCTCCTCTACAGCTCTCCCCT
>NW_018214376.1:0-1151 GCF_001263595.1 Phalaenopsis equestris | reverse complement strand
AAAACTAAATAAGATAAATGTGATACTGAATGATACATCAATGGAATAACAAAAATGATAAAAATGTTGAATATCTACGTTTTGCTGGAATAAAACAATCAAATGCAAAAATTTAAAGCAGAATATCCAAATCAGCAAAAAATCTAACAGATGAAGTAAAGCTTTCCACCAAACCCGGCCACCTCTATAACTACCAAAAAAAATTTATAGAAGTTCTCACCATGCATATGGTCATATCCAAGGAACTCATGAACCATGCATAAATTTATTGTAAAAAGAAAAAAAATATCATAAACTATCAAGAAAACAACTACTCCAAAAATAGAAATCTTCCACCATGCTTTTCCCTAAGCTTCTTCCTCCATGCATTCCCTCCTAATTGGAAGTTTATGCTGAAATTCAGTTGTATAACTAGTTTGTTTAAACACATGAGTTACTTCTTCTGGTTGGGAACTATTTGGGCTCAACGTATTTTTACAAATTGTTTTATGATACCCCAAAAGTCAGCATCGCCCGCATTTGTGGACACTTTGGGTTATTTTGACAATATTTTCTAAGAAATTTTTTATTTTTCTCTTCTTAGGTCTTCCTCTAGGCACAACTACAGATACACTATCACCAATTACATCCCATTGCTCCTTGCTTGCATCATTGATATATGACATTCATAAGACATTTTATATCTTAATGAGAAAATTAAGTGTTAAAATTAAAATAGGTCGAAATAAGTAATATTGTGTCATTACCAACCTATTAACAAATAGCACTCTTGAACGTATGTATGCTATAGAGGATGCTCTTTGTATCCAATGAACGCAGCAGCATGAATGCATGGCAAACTAGTGAATATCCGCACTAGACAACTACATTCTTCATGTCCCTCCTTTCGACTTGCAACCTCTTCCGTAAGTTGTTCTTCTGTAATTGTAACTTCTCTCAAATAATTCTCAGCTTGTGGAACTAACTCACCTATCCAATTATTTAATTTCATTTTTCTATGTGCTCTCTTCTCCATAAGCATAACTCAGATCATGCCAATCAGATCAACTACAAGCGTGCTCCTGGCTTCTCCAATCCATGCGTTAAATGATTCCGCCATATTATTCGTGTTATAATGATTTTTAATATTGATGGAAAAATCATTTTTAGAT
>NW_018214375.1:0-1151 GCF_001263595.1 Phalaenopsis equestris | reverse complement strand
AATAAAACAAACAATAGCAAATAAGCTTGCTTCATTTTTTTTTTTCAAGGAGAAACTTACCACAGTTTCTTGTTTCCTTAACATCTCCAAATGAATTCTATTTATAAAAGTAGAGATTCTCGTTAACAACAATTTATAAACTAACTTCTCTTATTAACCTAATAATAGAGCTAATTGTATGATAATAACATATCAATATTCATGTAATCAATTTGATTTTTCCTCAACCTGGAGGTATAAAACCTCTAGATGCCTGTGACATAAAATTGAAGGGAGAAAGCAAGGAGATAGTCGATGTGAGATGACTCGTTAAGAATGATGTAGAATCTTGAAGATTTGAGACAATCATCGAGGGATTAAAGTCTGAGTGTTCAATTCTATGCACGCATACGAGCATATACAAATTTCAGTTGAGTTTTATCTCACAAAATCGAGCTCATCTATTAAAAGTAGTTGAATTAAGCTCACCTACTAAAGTGGCTGAATCGAGCTCAGCTACCAAAATAGTTGAATCAAACACACCTGCCCAGAAAGCTTACCCTGCTAATTATCGTTGTCTTCCTAGAGAATGTGACTAAACCCATCTATGTGAAGGTAGCAATTTGAGAAAGACATCATGACCAACCCTGCCATCCATCAATCTCTTATTTAAAGATGCCACTGCCCGACACTATGACTCTGTCTCATTTCACATGCATTGGGGATGACTGTCATACCGGTAATGAGTTAAGAGAAGCAATGTGAAGAAAATGCATGATATGCAGAACCACCCCAAGCTTACTCTCAAACCAGAATGTACTTCGAGTCATTAAGATCAGTTACCCACACTCCATATCCACTGAGAGAAAAAGGCACGCCACAACAAGGAACACCAACACTAAAGGCACAAAGACAAGAATAACAAAGACAAGTACAACTAGGACAAGAAACATGTATCAAGGTATTATCAAGAGCCAGGGTGAGAAGAGCTTTGGATCCAAATTTTGAGCGAGGAAGACCGCACATGAACAATTTTGGTCACTCGAAAGAGGAAGGGTCTATTGCAAACTCCATAAAGGAAGAACGGAAAAGCTGGAGATTTTTCTTGACTAAATGCCAGTCGAAATTTTCAGAAAATATGTAGGGTTTTGGATTTAATTATATATATATAT
>NW_018214374.1:0-1151 GCF_001263595.1 Phalaenopsis equestris | reverse complement strand
GCCATTTAAAAATTAAAATAATTTTTAAAGCTAAATGAAGGTTAGTGTCACCTCTTCTTATTTTCTTTACCTGTTATTAAATCACACTGAATTCTAATTAAATCTACCAATTTTTAAAAGAAAACTATAAGATTTAGATATATGCTCTTATTTGTCATGTAAGTAATAACATATCAGAGAGTATACACATAACAATAAACAAATATAAGCACAAAAAAAAGTTAAACACAAACTGTAGTAAACACCACATCACATAATAACTACATAAATAACATGAATTACATAACAAGAAATGATATAACATGTCACAAGTCTACAATAAATAAAAACCTCATCACATCACAACATAAGCACATAAGTCATATTTTTCAACATCAGATCCACATAAATATAAAATAAAAAAAATGAAAAAAAATAAAAACATAAAAAATAATCACAAAAGTGTAGTCATCATATCAATGGGATTAGACATCTTCACCCTCATCATCATCTACATCATCATTCTCCTCCATTGGCTCATTGATATCTCCATAATAATGAAAAGGAGACACATTAGAGAGCTAATTCACATTAGGCCCCTAATGTTTTTGACCATGCTTGATCATCCCTACCTTAGCCTCACTAGTCCACACCTGGTATTGATAGTGATACTGGTACTGGTCCTAATCAACATATAAATCCACTCTTTGTTCCATATCATATATTACCACCATTCGACAACAACAACGTCATCACTTAAAGTATCTATCCTCTCCAAAAGAGAAGTGAAAGAAAAAAAAGATAATCGGGGTTTGGAAGGGGCAGGTCAGGAAGCGCTCTCACCTCTCTCAAAGGATATCCTACCATACGTCTCAATGGCATTCTTCTTTATGGGTTTGTTAAGATGTAACCTTTAAACAAAAAGCAAAGTCCATTTTATGATGCTCAAGTCCTATCGTCGTTGCATTGTAGGAAGATTTTTTTTTATTATTATCATGTTGTTGATGTGTCCAACATAAATCCTGAAATGATTTCTATCTAAATGATCGAATGTGTCATTTAAAGAATAATGCACTACCCCGAGAGGTAGGACTATTACCTTAAAATGAATGTAATCATTATGATGAGGAATATCTTTTTGATTTATAGTTTTCCATTAACCAAGTATTTTC
>NW_018214373.1:0-1151 GCF_001263595.1 Phalaenopsis equestris | reverse complement strand
AAGATTATTTCAGCCCTCATTAAAAGAGTCTGGAGATTAATTTAGCACATTAATAAAATTTAGACTAAAATGACCTCATGTAAATAGCATATGACTATTTTGGCACTTTACACCAAAATTATATTTAGAATATTTAAATATACTAGAATTATTAGCCTTATTAGCTGTTACTATTTTGATTTATTAGCCTTCACTTACTTCCTTTATCATATTTATGTGTTTCCTATTTGATGTATTTCTAAATTTATGTCTTTCCTATTATATGAGTCTTGTAATGTGCATGCATACCCCTTTCCTTATAAGTGAAACTAATCATGCTATATTCTCAAAAGTTCACCTGGGTATCATAGCCATGGTTCTAACCCTACCTGCCATCGGGACTCTTCCCTAGCCGCCGGCCACCTGCAGGCCTTCCTGTTGCATTTTTCCTGCCGACCGGATATCCCTCCAGCCGACCTGATCTTCCTCAGGAACAACCTTCCAGACGTTGGACCTTCCTCCAACCGGCCCAGTCTCCCTCCAGGATCGACATTGACCATATCTATCCCCTGCATGAACCACCATAGTTGGTTCTTCCTCCTGCAGCCAAAATCTTCCTATGTTTCAACGACACAACATCACCTTTGGCTCAGTCAGAATCATGACGGTCTCCTCTACCACCAAGCCTTCTCACGATGATGACTTTGAGTCCATCGGAGGATCGACATTGACCTCAATCCCTCCGCAAAATGGAGATCTAAAAAACACATGAACTTTTTGATCACCACCCATGAACTTAATGGCTCTAATTTTCTCTAATGGTCCCAAGCCATGTCATTGTACATCAGAGGAAGTGGGAAATTCAAGCATCCCACAACTCCACAAGGATGATTTGTGAAACTCTGAAAACTAACCTGGTATATGAAGCATGGAAGTAAAGAATTTCATGGCCATGTCATAGCTCATCAATTTCATGGAGACTACGATTGGTCGTTCGTATCTATTTCTTCCATTTGCAAGTGCACGATGGACGACAACTTGGGATACGCACTCGGACGTAGGCAACTTAAGCCAAGTTTATGAGGTTTTCAAGAAGATACGCGAGACAAAATAAGGATGCCATCTCACAGGAAAGATTCGTGAACCTCCAAAAACTGACCTGACCTATGGGG
>NW_018214372.1:0-1151 GCF_001263595.1 Phalaenopsis equestris | reverse complement strand
AGCCCTCCTAACCAAAACCATGGCGTGCTCCCTCTTCCTTTTCTACCCTATTCCTCTTCTTGTTTCCAGCGAGGTGCCGGCGATTCGGGTTGGCGAGGAAGCGGCGCGGTTACGAATCGGATATTGTTAAGGTAACTTCATACCTCTATTCGAAATCGAAACCTCTTTCCTCTTTCTTTTGTTGCCGCCGCTATGGATTTAGACCCCGAAGGTATCTTCCGCGACGACTCCGACTCTGACTCAGACTTACTCCATCAGAGGGAGTCCACGAAAGAATTCTCTGTCTACCTCGTTGACGCGTCTCCCAAGATGTTTCGTGCGGTCGGAACAACTGAAGAAGATGAAAAGGAGGAAACTTTTTTTCATGCTGCCGTCCAATGCATCTCTGAATCTCTCAAGGCTCAAATCATCGGCAGATCGTCCGATGAAATTTCGATCTGTTTCTTCAACACTAGGGAGAAGAAAAACATTCAGGATCTACATGGCGTTTTTGTGTTCAACGTTGCGGAAAGAGAGCTTCTTGATAGACCCACAGCAAGATTAATCAAAGAATTCAGCAGCATTGAAGATAGTTTTATGCATCATATAGGCAGTCGATATTGGATTGAGCCTGCATCAAGGGAGAATCCCTTGTACAACGCTCTTTGGGTTGCACAGGCGTTGCTGAGGAAAGGTTCTTTAAAAAATGTGAGCATGAGAATACTCATTTTCACAAACGAAGACAATCCTTTTGGAAACATTTATGGATCAGTGAAGGCAGACATGATCAGAACTACACTACAGCGTGCAAAAGATGCTCAGGAACTTGGAATCTCCATGGAGCTTCTTCCATTAGGCGGCAAAGAATTTGATGTCTCAATCTTATATGCCAATTTGCTTGGTCTGGAAAGCGAAGAGATGCCTCTCTTTCTGAGCTCTGCCGATGAAAAATTAGAAGATATGGCGAATCAGCTGCGAAAAAGGATATTTTCGAAGAGGAAGGTTAAAACAATTATGTTTAAGATAGCCAGTGGTGTTAGTGTACAAGTGAATGCGTACGCATTGATAAGACCTTCCACGCCTGGGCCTATTATGTGGTTGGATTCTGTCACTAGTCGCCCTTTGAAGACTGAGAGAACGTTCATTTGTGCTGACACAGGCGCTTTGGTTCA
>NW_018214371.1:0-1151 GCF_001263595.1 Phalaenopsis equestris | reverse complement strand
GCCTTCCACTTCGTAAACACTTCCATACAATTTTAGTGTAATAAATAAAAAAGATGATAAATAGTGGAAACCTCTAATAAAGTGAACTGCAGTAGATCAAGAAATTAAAATAATATTATATGATTCTAAATATTGAATTGTAAAAGAAGTAATTAACATATACATTGTGTGCCTGGCAAAAAGGAATTTTAAAACGGATGTGGGCAAAATGATGAAAAATAAATTACAAAACATTTATTTCAAAAAAATTGTTGAAGTGACATCATTTAAAGATGAAAATTTACCAAATAAACTTTGATGAATTTATAAAATTGCTATAAAAAATAAAGAATAAAAATTGACAAACATGGGGTTATTTGAATAAAAGTTAATCAAACAATTACAAAAAATAGGTTAACACATAAGCTATCACTCAACAAGGAGAATTGAAAATTAATAATCAATATTGCCAAATCAAAATAGTTAGGATGAAGTTAATGATGATGAATGAGTCTCAAATTATCCAACATATAAATTTACATAGAATCTATCTAAAATTTTGAGCTCTAAAAACAACAATTTTATATAAATTGTTCAAGCGATAAATAAATAAAAATAATTTGCAGAATTCTTTAGAATTTTAAGCCAAAAATGCCCACATGGAGGACAACTATTTGAAGTCCTTACAAGCTATTCTATAGTTTTTCTATATGATTCCAGCTGAATATATTTTAACAATGCATTATATTTTGATGCATAAAATAAAAGGACCCGGATGCAGCTCGCTTGCTTATGGAGCTATGATGGAACTAGGACCATTCAGAGTAAACAGTGATGGAAAAACTCTCCAAAGAAATATTTATGCATGGAATAATGGTAAGTGCTGCTACTTCGAGACAAAATATCTTCATTAATTAAAGTCTCGAGATTATGATCTTAATTATGTTATTTTTATAATATCACAATACGTGCAGTGGCAAACGTAATCTTCTTGGAATCTCCTGCGGGTGTGGGTTTCTCATACTCGAATACGACGTCGGATTATGATAAGAATGGAGACAAGAGAACTGCTGATGATTCCTACACATTTTTAGTAAATTGGATGGAGAGATTTCCACAGTACAAGAATAGAGATTTTTTCATAACTGGCGAAAGTTATGCTGGCCATTATG
>NW_018214370.1:0-1151 GCF_001263595.1 Phalaenopsis equestris | reverse complement strand
CACATCTGGAATTCTATATGCTTGGTGCAAGATTTTGGATTTAGAGCATTGACGAGAACATCAACTACTTAAGCATGAGAGATTATGGAACTTTTTAAGCAAAATCAAACTATTGAAGATTGAGGCACCTTATGTTGTAATAGTTGAAATTTTATCAAAAACTCTAAAATCAAGTCTCTTGTGCATAAGAACTCCTAAGAATGATGACTTCTTGAATCTATGAGAATCACATGTAAAATCATATATGTCTTGTAAATGATTATAGATTAAGAGCACTAACGATGCAAAAAAATTTTAAGTGAAGAAGATTGTGAAATTCATGAATTAAAATGAAATTGAACTGTTCGACATTGAGGAGCCTTGTGGTATAAGGATTGGACTTTCATCAAAACTCTAAAATCAATTATGCCCACACAGGAGCACTCATATGATGGATGAGCTTCCGGGAAGTTATACATATGAGATAAGAAAAACACAAGAGCATTAGGCTAATGCGAACAATATCTCAATAAATGAGAGTTTAGGCCATTACAACCCCAACTCCCTTATTGTGCCTTCCCATCATTCATGCCACTTGATAATAGTGATTTGAAAAAGGTTGCAACACTAAGGATTTGGGCACAGTCTTCATCTATTATTTAGATATTTTATACTAATTATTATTTTTGTTTCTTTTATCTTCATGTGTAGTAAAATTTTTTTATTAATTTATTATTTGTTATTAATCATTCTTTTAATTATTCATCTATTTTTATTCAGTAATTATAATATATGTTTTCGACGCCTACTCATTCATATTTTCGATGCATTTAAGGTTCTATTAATTATAAGGTTCTATATATTGCATGTTGAAAAATATATAGAAAAAAGAGTGATAATTTTTTATATTAACATTGCAAAAAATCATATATACACGTATATAATGAAAATTTAATGTATAAAGATTATCGAAGTAAGCTTGTTCCATCAACTAATGAAATTTGTATTATAAAGTACGAAATGATTGGCCTGTCATACCATCAATGAAATACATAATGCTAAAGAAGCGATGAAATGTGATTATTAAAAATTTATATATTAATGATGCTAGAGGATCCTTTTATTATAAGACAATATTATAAATATAAATAAATAAATATATATATATATAT
>NW_018214369.1:0-1151 GCF_001263595.1 Phalaenopsis equestris | reverse complement strand
TAATAAGGGTTATGGTTTAGGAAGGCAATTGGATAGCTTTTATGTTAAATCAATGGTTAAGGACCCCTGGCGTAAGCTGAAGCCTGTTATTGGCAATATTCTTGTGCCCCTTTCAGGACCACAGTCTTGGCTTCCAAAATCAATAACAACAAAGAAAGTCAAAGTTGCTGAGAATGCTATTGATATCAAACCTAAGCAGAACCTCGCAGAGTTCCTTGCAGTGGCTTTTGAAGAGACTATTAGTAATGAGCAGGAAGGAGAGGGATCGATAGTGCCATATACAAATGACCAATCTGGTCGTGCAGGTTAATGAGCGTAGTTAAGATATAGTCGATCCACTTCCATGTTCTCCATACTTGCAGAATGGAAAACCATCCTACTTACTCTTTAGGTATGTGATAGTACTTTCTGTATTTGACAGGTTTTGTCTGCATTAATGTAATTTTAGTTTAATTTGTTTTTGTGTTAATTTTGTGTTTCAGGACCTTTCTATGGAAAGGCATTGTGGGATATATTGAAACTGACTGTAGCGTTGTTGATTTTTAATTCTGTTTATAGTAATGTTGCTTTAGAACAGCTAGTTCTTAACATTTTGAAAGTTCATTGATATATTTTAAAATAAATGCCGTTTCTATTTATCTTTCTTCAAGGCTAAGAGACGCTAGAATTCTATTAAGGAATGTAGGTTTGAAGATTTTGTATGAAATGTGTATGTCGTGGTTTCTCGTCTTGTGAGCTGTGTATGAAGCTTGCAGCTTTGCTTGAAAGTATCCTTTGTGTACTTTTTATGAATTTCTCTTCCGTTAAAAACATTGTTATGATCTGTCTTCATTAGATCTAACTTATAACATGGGATCAATAACTGGATGTTTGACTTTATCATCCATCAACTGCGTTATCCCATCCCTTTGGGATTGACTTAATAGTGTTAGGATATATTTGAGATAGTTTTATGCCTGTGTTGTGCTTAAGAATACCCCCACAATTTTCTTTGTTGTTTTTTGCAACTAAATCTATTAAAATATGATGGTTGTAAGAAAGCTATTGTTTGATGTTGTAGAAAAAATAATATTTATGATTCTCACCACAGCTTTCTAAAAGTTATTTTCTTTATTATAATTTTACAAGCACCTTTACAAAAAAGCTATAGC
>NW_018214368.1:0-1150 GCF_001263595.1 Phalaenopsis equestris | reverse complement strand
AGCTATGGTGGACATCTAATCCAACGGCGCAGGATATTTTAATCGCCTGCAACTCATTTCTTACCAGGCCCAAACAATCCCAGCCGCCAGTCGGTCGTTCCTGTCCCTGATCCGCTCGCCGGCGCTCGACACTCTTCGCTAGTCCCGACGTTATCCTTAGGGTGTTTCATGTCAACGCTTCTTCCTTCTCCGTTTTTTAGTAAATGGTGGTTCGTTTCTGCTCCTTCCTGTTAATCAGTCAGCTTCTACCATATTTATCGTTTTTTTACATCATCTTGTACAAATGGTCCCTTTATAACTCTTTCATCGTCTTCCCACTCGAAAATGTTTTAGTCGATCGTCGTGGGAGAAGATTTCTATCACATCATTCGGACATTTTGCACGGATCTAAGAAACTTTCCTCTCATTCGGGCATTAGGAGATCTCTTCTGCCAAGAATTCCACCCCCTTCACCCCGTGAGGTAGTTTTTATCTGCAGGAGTGATGTATAGCTCTAAATTTTCGCCTTCTCATAACGTTTCAATCGAACGGAATTCTGCTATTTGGGAGCTTGTAGGACAAACGAGCGGCGGCCGACATCGGAGATTGATAGCGTGGCAGTTCATGCAGAAGAGCCCTTCGTAACCAGCCCGGAAGAGTGGTTCTTGAAGCGGAACAGGCATCAAAACTATGAAGATGATGGAGATCCAAATTTTGTTTTCGATGTATTGGATTCGGTCATTGTTGGGACCATGGAGCGGCTGAAGAAACTCAGGTTGGGCTTTTCTTGTGTTGGCTTATGTCAGGTTCTAGCTCTGTGTAATGCATGAATTGCACCTATCTCTTTACATAATCTGTTAGACTTTCTTGAACATTTTGAGATTTCTTCCAGGCTTATCATGAATCAATTGGGGGTTCTTTTCTCCAATGTTTATTTCGATAAAAATCTTTTTGTCTTGCTCAGTGTTATCAGGAAAGATTAAAGATATGCTTGATCTTTTTTTTAGTAATTTGTTTTAGTTATTAGAAAACCTAAAATCTTGATGTAGTTAGATTTGTTCAGCATCTTAGTTCCAGCAAAATAGTGCATGAATTCATTCTATGAAGTCGCACTTAAAGATGTCAGCCTACTTGCATACCATTCAATTCTTTTGTATTTACATATCTAACA
>NW_018214367.1:0-1150 GCF_001263595.1 Phalaenopsis equestris | reverse complement strand
CCGACTGCCACTGACCACTATTGATCGTCATTGAGCATCATCGACCGTTGTGGGCATGTCAACACTATAATTCAGAATACTTTGTAACCATTTCTCGCTTATAAGACAAGAGGTCTCTGTAATCATCAACTTATGCTGTATTTTTACAATTGGGTGAGGCCTCGTGATTTTTCTCATTATTGGTTTTCTACGTAAAAACTTTCGATGTCACTACCAGTTGTTTTCTTTTACCTGAGTATGTGTTGAATTCCCGTACAACACTGAAACAATAATCAATTATTCTTTCGCCTCAAACTTTCTAGCGCACATCAACAAATAATAATAATAATAATGTGTTTGAAAAAATGTTATTATTTTTTATATTATTATTAAAAATCTTGTCATTACTACTATTCGAAATTTATTTAATAACCTTATATTTTTTAAAATAAAAACCTATTATTTTTATTGAAAATGTGATATAATTTTAAATAACTTTAAAAATATGATCTAATTTTCACTAATCATAAAATTTACTAGAAAAATCATAGTATTTTAAATAATTTTATTAAAAAAATATTAATTATTTAATCAAAATAAAATGAACACTGCATAACAAAAGCTTATTTTATTCTGCAGCATGATAATACCTTTCATTTTTATTTCCCTTTCCACTCATTTTTCTCATTTATTATAAATTTTTCACCAAAAAATGTGGGCTGAGAAGAATACCCGCTATTGGGCGTATATGTCTAAAGCCAACATTTAAAATTTGGGCCAAAGGGTCACTGGCCCATGACACAGTAGTAACTAGTAAGTTAAGAAAATAGGACATTTACATCATGCCACAAAATTCTAATCTATCTACATATCGAACACCTAAATTTTACATCCATGAACTCAAATCTTTAAGAGCACGTCAAAAATACCACAATAATCAATGCTATAAATGAAGCCATACACTCGACAAACAACTTGAACTCGACTTCATTAATACTTGCATCAAGTTCAGCAAAAATTAGTAAATAAATAAATTTAAATATTTTTTTAAGATCATAAAGGTTAAAGTAGAAAAGAAAAGAAAAATACAAAATTATTTAGTTATATTTTTTTAAAAACTCGGTCCATATCATCATTTTTATCAAATTATCAATGATTTGATCGTGACATG
>NW_018214366.1:0-1150 GCF_001263595.1 Phalaenopsis equestris | reverse complement strand
ATTTAACATTAAAATCATTTTTTATATGATTAGAGAGTCAAAACAGTTCACCAAGTTTATAGGGGGTCATTTTAATCCTAGAGTTTATATAAGTGTCTAAATAGTCCCCCAGTATTTTAATTTTGAGTTCTAATACTCCTCTATAGAGACTATTTAAGCACCATTTTAAAGTGTTTGGGACTATTTTAAACTTATTTTTATATTTATTTCACTTTCAAAAAAATAATGATAAAATAGTTCAAATAAATGCTCTTAGATTACATTATAATTTGAATATTTTAAAATTCCAAATGTTTCCTATCAAATGGTTGCATATTGTCTTTTAAAGTCTCAAATAATGTTTAATGTGTCATCAACAAATTTTTGTCATCTAACACGAATCTCAATGCATTTTTTGAACAACAAATATTAAAGATTCAATTCCAAGATCATCTAGGGCCCCATTTTCAATAATTTTATATTCAATTTGACTCTCTTCATAAGATGAACCTGATAATACTAAAATTGGTTTAATTATGTTGGGGCTAATAATTTAGAAATTGAAATTTCTATTGAATTTGAGTTATTATTTTATTAGAAAGTTGGATTTATATTCAATAGTATAAAATTGTGAAAAGTTTGAGTGGTAAGATCTTATGATATGGTATAGACAATTTTCCTTAGAAGCTATTTAAAGAGGTTTTGAACCTTAGTTTAGCCATATCCCATGTCCTTTCAAAATGTAATCTTACTTATGACCACAATAGATCCAACTCTACTAGACTTACAATCCTGCTTAGAAAGATCAGTCAATTAAAACTAAATAAATATCTCAGAACCATGAAGTCTATTCTAATGAAAGATAAGATAGGTAGAATTGTTATTTATTAGAAGAGCAAAGTAAGAATTTACAACTCAAGTAAAAGAGTCAAGCTCTCAAATTATGAATATTGGTGTACACCACATATATCTAAAATAAAATTTCTAATTTTTTTTTATATAATTTGACTCATATTTAAGTTTTGGGTGCACAACTAATTCATTTATACATTGATTATTACTTAAAATTTAATGGTCATAAGAATTTAGTCACTTTTTCTAAAAGATAATTATCCTCATAAGTCAAATATCACATTATATCCAATGGGAGAAGTGCACATTTAAAAGAATA
>NW_018214365.1:0-1150 GCF_001263595.1 Phalaenopsis equestris | reverse complement strand
TACAATTTAGAGCTACTTATAGAATCCTTAAGGAAATTACAATGATTTAAGAAAATAATGGATGATATGCCATATATAATTAAACTTTTGTAATCAGCCATCGTGCAGGATAATGATGACCATAATGGTCAGTGGGGTGCTCGCCATTGTGGTGGGGTTACTAGCTATAACACCCCAATCAAATGATTAAATTATACAAAAGCCACTGTTTTTTTAAGAATTACACAGGCTAAGATGATTATGCTTGGATTGTGGAGGGACCAATATAAAAAAAATATAGAAGAGAGAAAGAAAGTTTGGAGGCATGATCATGTTTTTTAACAAATCTAGAATGAAAATTTTATTGTTTACATTTATAACCACGAAGTCTTTCACATTAAATAAAAAGTATATCGGATGCATGTTGGAAGATTTGATGTGGTGGAGTGATTATTTAGTGTGTTAGCATTGCATGAAATTCTAGTACGGACTCAGATAACTAAAGTGATAGGTTGAGACAAGAAGTTATTTTGTCGAAAATCTCAGAAATGCGAAAAAAATTATGAAGTCTAGCTCAATTGTTATGAAGGCAGTAGTCTGTCGTGAATGTTATAAACGGTGTTTGTAGCTCTAGCCTGTCATAGATGCTATAATTAAAATCCATTGAAGTAGTTGGTCATAATGACTATAGATGGTTGTTTTAGGAGCGTAAGTTGACTACATATGTCAAAGCATGGAACTATAATAACATTCATAGGTCACAAAGGTTAGAGTTGTGAGCTATATGAGCTGTGAAACATGTAGGTTGTAGTTGGTCACATTAGGCATAATAGGAAACTAAAATAAAGTTCACAAGTCACAGATGAGGGATTTGGGAGTTGCATGAGTTGTGGACTACGTGGGTCATAGTTGTTTACGTAAGTGTGTGGGCTCCGAAAATTCACGACCGTTCTATAAGACAACTCTCTACATTTTATATTAATTTTGTTTGTTGAGAGAGTTTTGGAGGGCCAAATTTTCAAATGCCAATTTGAATTTTAGATAAAACTTTACTCAGATATTTCACCATCATTTAGCGATGACTCTTTGATATGAGGTTTGAGGTTTCCCGTAGGAGCAAGCCCCTGTGGTAAATAACCCCTCTCGATAACATGAGAGCACTTTCGATTAA
>NW_018214364.1:0-1150 GCF_001263595.1 Phalaenopsis equestris | reverse complement strand
AAATGTATACTTAAAATAACACATTATTTTGGTATGTCACCCAACACATCCTCCAATGAAGTTTGTTTGTTAAAGGAAAAACTTGAGGAAACCATCATCGAAGAGGACTTGTGGCTCAGTACTACTGATCACATTAGACCACTCTACATTTCCATCAGCATCAACAAATTTGTGCTTTGTAGAGTCTTGGTAGATCTTGGAGCGATACTCAATTTGATGAGTTTACGGACGTTAACGCACTTGGACATCGATGCTCAAGCACTTACCATCGATAAAATGATTCTAAGAGGATTCAACCAGAAAGGTTAAATAGCACTTGGGTTGATTACGCTGCTCGTGAAGGTAGGTGAGCTAGTGACAACCTTTAAATTTTGTATCATTGACACGAAAAATTTGTTCAATGCTTTGCTTGGTCAGCTATGGATACATGAACATAACATGGTTTTGTCTTCTGTACATCAGTGCATCAAGTATTATAAAGAAGGACAGGCGCATTACATCAGTTCATGAAGTAGGCATCCCCGAAGATGCCACCTACTATGCTCCTTTGAAAATGACAATCTTTTCCTGAGAAGTTGTACCAGGTAAGATGGAAGATTCAAAGGGATCATGTGAGCATGGAATTTAAATGTGATTCAATGATCTAACACCACTCCTTTGCAACAAGATGGTAGAGGTTCTTTTAGTTCGCTCATCTGAGATCGAGACCATCGATGTACGCGAGGAAGAACCAACACGATTGTTGAACGAATGAGGCCGACTATCAACATTAACATGGAAGAAAGTTCTGACGAAGATAAGTCCGATGAAGAGACGATGATGATAAAGCAGAAGAAACCAAAATTTGAGAATACTTTGGAAAATGTTGAGAATAGTGAAACTGAGTCAATGTATGATCGGATCAACCACTACATGCACGCCACAACCCTAACTCTAATCCTCCCACAAAGGATTGAGAGTCGAGAGGTCAAGGAAGTCTGGGGTGTTGGTTTTAATCCGATCAAGTTTTATTGTGCTTCCTCTTCTCCTAATTTGGAAACACATGTAAATTTGGAAGAGGATGATTCTTATGAATTAAAGGAATCACCGTTTGGTTACTTTTCTCCTTGTGTAGAAAAATTAAATCAACAGGGATATGTGCCGAGTCAAA
>NW_018214363.1:0-1150 GCF_001263595.1 Phalaenopsis equestris | reverse complement strand
AACCATGGAGTTATAGTGATCAACTCCCAAATGTTACATGAATGATTTACAATTTATATTATTCATTTCATAGGTTTTTTTCATGTTCACAAGTTGCAGATACCATAACAACCAGTTGTGTGGATAACAATGAACCTTAAAGCAAAGGCAATATCTAAGTAATAGAATGTCTAAACCCTTCTGAAGATTTAATAGAAAGAATAAATTGCAGTAGTAATAACTGATAAATTTGTTGTTTAGTTTTGAGGCAGAAAATTAGGAAAAAAAGGTCAGTTATTTGGCCCACAAATTTGGAGGACAATTGCATGATTCCATGGAGAACCTCCCACTTCTTTTTAATCCATTCTAATTATAAATGACCTTAAGCCCATGAAAACGCTAGGATTTTGCCTCTAAGACAGAAATAGGGTGAAGAAGCTTGTAGAGCTCAGGCCATAACAATTAATGGAGGTGGTTAGCATAATCCTTTAGGGCAAACTTTAAGATTTAAACATAGACTTATGAAGAAGTTGAAGCATTAAGCATTAAGAAATAGGGTGAAGCTTGTGGCATGTATGTAAATTTATATTTAAAAAAAAAACAAATCAATTTTTTATTCAAATTAAATTTAACTAGTAAATGTGAATCAAATCAAAATTGAATCAAACCAACCTATAACCAGAAGAAATGCAAGAAGAAATGAGCAGCTAGCTATTGAGAATGCAACAAAAACGGTGGCAGTCAATCAGCTCTAAAAGCTAAAGGCTCATACCAGTCTGGTCCAAAACCTGCAGCCCTCCTTGCTTCCACATTAAACGGAGGCTTCAGTGGCCCTCTGAAATATCTCCTCACAGTATCATGAAATGCATCAATCACCACACTTTGCTCAATGTCCCCAACAAAGATATCACTTTGGTTTTCAGCTTTTTGTTGCTCTGTGAGTTCTTCGGCGGCGCCATTTTCCGGGCTCAGGAAAACAGAACTTTTATTTGGGGATTGATGCCGAGCCATTCTCCTTCGGCATAAGTAGGTGAACCATTTTATACCAGCTGCACAGTGAGTAATTTCTTCTGGATAGACGACGTTCTCTAGTAATGCCGCGGTGGGTTCATCCCCTCCATTGCGGAAACGAGAGATTGTGCTCGGAAGAACATCCAATCCTCTAGCCTGC
>NW_018214362.1:0-1150 GCF_001263595.1 Phalaenopsis equestris | reverse complement strand
TATATATATATATATATAAACTTACATACATGTCACTTAATCTTTATATATTCACATATCTAACACTTAAATATTAATGTTCATGAATCACAAATACTCCAACAGAATCTTGTATCATATTAAAATATCACCATATTTACTTTCAAAAAGTGAAATATAACTTTTAATCCATAAGGTGACATTTATGTCCAAATTGATGTTTAAAAGTTAAACAGGTAAATACTTTGAAATTGAGTGGTATGCAAATGCATAAGAATCACATGTGTGCCTGCAGACATGATAACTTTAGAGCTTGTACCATCGCCAAGGTTATGGATGTCCCCGCCGCTTGCTCTGAGCTGTCGGTGTCCCGTCTGAGCTCCGACGTACCTCAAAAGGAATACAAAGAAATCGTAGGAGCATGTGTTAGCTTCAAACATTAAAATTATAACTCACGAAGAATTTGTGTTTGAGAAAAAAGTGACATTTACATGTATATCACAATCCCTATCTATTTACATATCTAACATCAACACCAATTCATATGTATTTGTCACCTTAAAAATCAAAACGGTAATACTTTTTCCTTTTTTTTTTTGGATATGATATGAAATATTTGGGTAATGTAAATGTAAAAAATCAAAGTTTAGGTGTTAGAGATGTAAATTTATAAGAATCGTATGGTGTGCATGTAAATTTTCACATAGAAAATAAATGGGCTTAGAAATTGAATGGCATGTGTGTAGACTGAAATTCGGGTGTCATATATGTAAATGCGTAGAAATCGAGTGGCATATATGTAAACAAGTAAAAGCCTATGTTCTAATACTCCTCATAATGCCAATAATTTCGAGCTCATCCAATTTTATCTATTTTTTTCTTTTAACAGTTGAGCAAATTTAATTGGAAATGTAAATACAACTAATACAAGAGTAGTCCAAAATGTTCTCATGTTGCATTCAAAAGTTAAGGACCAAGTTTAAGAAAAATAACAATAAATGATTTTTTTTTAATAAAATAATTATTCAAAAGCGTAAGACCTGCAAAATCAACATAAAGAAGATCAAAATGTATAATCAATCAGAAATAACAGAGCTTAATTCCATTTCCTGTAAATTCTTTCAAACCAAGAGGGAGCTGGTTTGGATTATTTCCCATTACGCCAGAGGGA
>NW_018214361.1:0-1150 GCF_001263595.1 Phalaenopsis equestris | reverse complement strand
TATGTCACAACCTTTATTGCTTATAAATAAGCCACCAACACCCCTCAGCACAACACAAACACACATAGCTAGGAATCCACCAAAGAAGTAGGAAGAATCTCCAGCAAGCCTCCTCCTCTCTGATAAACTCCTTTACCTTTCTTTTTTAGTTTAAATATTTTTTTTCTTATGATTTATTTAGGCTAGATAAAATCAATAGAAATGGATTAGAAGTGGGTTTGGCTTCAACTTAGGTCGAACTGAACCTAGACTAACCCAAACTCACTTAGTCAAACCTTGACCTAAAATTTAAATCCAATCTAGGTCTAACCCAACTCAGACATGAAATAAATCCTAAACCTAATCTAAGTCTGACCCAAATCTAACCTAACCCATACAGAGCTGACACAAACCTAAGCTAAATCCTAAGCCTAAACTCAAACCTATCTCAAACCCAACCCAAACTGAGTCAACCCAAATCGGGGCAATTACAAATTAAATCTAATCCAATCCGAGTCAACCCAGTTTAAACATGATCAAACCCAAATTAAAACCAAGCCAACCCGGTTCAACTAGAACAAACCCAAATTAAACACAAGCCAACTCGGGCCAACCCAGCTTAACCCGGGTCAAATCCCAATCAAGCCTAAGCAACCCAGCTAAACTCGGGTCAAGCTCGAATGAAGCCCAAGCCAATATGGCTAACTCAAACCAAATCTAATTTAACTTGAGCTAATTTAGAGCCAGCCTAAGGCGAAATAAACTATCTCATAACACTCCTTGACTTGACCCCAAGCTAAGTTAAGCTGAAAACCTAGTGTACCCCAGCTCAACCCTAACCCAAGTCTAATTCAGACTAAATGTTACCTTTTTTTTATTTCACATGTTATTTCATAGTTTATATATATATTCATGTTTTATTTTCTTTCATGTGTTGTTTAATTTAAAAAAAAAATTAAAATAACAAAATAATATATAAAGCACAAAAAAAGATGAGAACTTCTTAGTTTTTTCTGTATATATCAAAAGTCAAAATTCAAATAAAAAAACTCAAAACATAGAAAAATATGTTTTTTAAACATGATTGACTAGCCTAAAAGCCAAACAAGAAATGAATTAAAATATTGAACTTAAGAAAATATTTAAAACACACCAAGATAAAGAACGAGAA
>NW_018214360.1:0-1150 GCF_001263595.1 Phalaenopsis equestris | reverse complement strand
TGATGATATTTCCAATACGTAATTTGTTGATGGTTTACTAGTGTTCTTGATTTTTTTCAGGTTCAACACAACTAGAAATTATTTGTGTTGATTAACTTACTATTGCTGTTTGATTTTATATGGTTTTAACTTTCTTATTGATTTATTTATTTATTTGAGGATTGCATTATCCTTTGGTTTAATTCTAGTATTTTCTAGTTTATAGTTAAAGAATGGAACTTTTTGCATATTTAGTGGTTTTTGATGTGCTAATTTCTTTTTCTTTTTGTGTAAATTGCAATCAATTCATCACCTTTGTTGCACTAGAAAATATGGACCTTAAATCATGTTGCATTAAATTGCAATAAAAATATTTGATTGCATCATTGTGCTGTTTGATTGTGGGATATTTTAGTTGGGCCGAAATAAATAAATAATGTCTTTATAGGTTATTTTTGTTGGGCTAAAAATAATAAATAATATCATTAAAAAAAACTATGTTAGGTATATTTTTAAATAACTACGATATGGCTATGAGAAGGTTTAAGTTTGTTCATTTGATGGATTTATGGTCTTGGAAAATTATTATGGCGGATTAATGATTAGGAATATTCTTTTTTTAAAAAAAAAACTATTTGATTGCCAAATACGTGATTCAATAATCATGTATGGTTAAACAAAAAAAAAAGAATCATGTATGGTGAACGTTGATCAATTTAAAGAAAGGACAGTACTTCATGAATATTCTTTTGATGATGTTTTTATGAGAAATTGATTTTGCTGTTATTATGTGAATCTATATGTGATGCTGTTGAATCTGAATTTGCATTTATGATAAATCTTGTTCAGGAATTTGAGCCTATAAGTCATCAAAAGTTAGAACTGAAAGTTTGCGAACAAATATGAACTTGAACTTGCATGTTGGTATAATTACAGATTGTTAAATCGAACCAATCAATGACTATAGTTGACAAATTACATGGGTAATTTAAAAATACAGCCCTTGATGCAGTGCAGGTTGATATTATTTATTTTATACATTATTAGATATTTTCTTGTTTTTCAGTTCAGTGACATGTAAATTCGTTGAGCAAACTTTATGACGAGAGCTAAATGAATTCAATATTGATGGAATTTGTTTATTTCAGAGAAACTTGAACTATGAAACTGC
>NW_018214359.1:0-1149 GCF_001263595.1 Phalaenopsis equestris | reverse complement strand
TTATAATCCTTGCGTAGCATCTACTTAATATTGTTCAGACGAAATTTTCACACTCGTACTCAAGTTAAACTAATTTTGTTTCTCCTCTGTTGTATTACATATTTTAGAGTTCAACCTAACATTCCTATACTTGTAACAAAATTTAAAAGTTTAATTAACATTTTAAATTTTATTGAATTCAAATCCGTTTGGAAGGCCATGCTCAACGAATAAAGCATTTGATCGAGGAAAAATAATTAAGAGAGGGAGAAATTGAGAGATAGAGACAAGAGCAAAATAAGAAGACAACGGCGAATAGGGTGCTCCCGGGGCAGATGACCTATTTTCTTTATAAAAGAAATATGCTACAAATGGGGAGATCCAAAAGTCCTCGTATATGACATTGCTCTCCTATTTATACAAAATATGTGGGATAAAATATATAGAGATGCATATCTAGCATTGCTTTAAAGAGAAGTGCAAAGCGCATTCTAATCCCTCTTATTCCGACCGTTGGATCGTCATGAGATCCATGTACGCCATTTTTTAGTATACATATTAAGCTCTCTAATTTTCTTGCTTCTTGATATTTACAACTACATAAGAACAAGAAACTCTATCAAACAAATCTTGAACACATAATTTTTTCCATGTCAAAGATTTTTCGCGCTCGGTTTTAGTATCTTTATTGTCATCTTATGAATCTATCATTCTAGAGTTTTTTTTGTCCGAGGTGTCATCAGATTCTGATGGCCGCTCGGAGGAAGAAGTAGACCACCGAAGGAAAAGACGGTTGTTGGAGAGAAAGTCGGCTATTGGGAGAAAAATCAACCGTCAGGAAAAAGGCCGTTGTCAGAGAAAAGGTAAGCCGACCGAGGAAAAAATCAAACTTTAGGGGAAAACTCCGTTGTTGGAAGAAAATTCAGCTGACCAATGCTGGTCAATAGACGAGAGCAGACTGCAGGTGCAATTTTTACGAGTATGGTGACAATTTTAGTCCATACATAAGGCCCCATTTTTTTCTCTTTTTGGAGGCATAACTACAATAAAAATGAAAAACTCATAAGTAAAGAAAAGATATTCTTTCTTTGACTCCAAGCTTTACTTAGTTTTTTAATAGCCTTTTTGTTCGCCTTTGATAAACAATTTTCTTAGATATGTTTTTTTTTT
>NW_018214358.1:0-1149 GCF_001263595.1 Phalaenopsis equestris | reverse complement strand
ATTCAATTTTTTTTTCTTACCTACAATGCATTGTGGCATCAAACCAACTTGTTTTTATTTTTTGCATCTTTCTATGAATGCAGCTATAATTTTCAATCATATTTCTCTCAACAATTTTGTAAGGATTTCGAAAAAGGGTTGAAGGATCATTAATCTTTGTGTTGGTTTGTATGAGGCCCTTGTTCCATTGATCTTCAATCCATGTAGAGCTTAAAGACCTTGGTGATTTATGTTTCCCTATGTTGATCTTTGATTTGGGTTCATGAAGATGAATGCTTGCCTTTGGTTGCCATGCTTATTCGAAGCCTAGCATTTATTTCATGTCTATATGGTAGAAGTTGGTATGGCCATAATATAACTTCAACATTGCCGACATATTCAAGGCCTCTAGTTGATGGTAGGCAGGGTGTTGTCGTGGAAAGGAAACATGTCGATAGAATTCTTATGCCCAGACACGCATTAAATGATTTAATATTAAATGCAAATAACCTTTGATTTTTTTTGCATAAAATGCATTCATTATCTTATTCAACTATTTGAGTTTAGTGGATGACTGTAGATCTAACTTTACAATTCAACTAAATTATTTTGTCAAATAAAGTATTTAAAAACTTAAAATTTATATAAATGTTTAGGTACTGCTAAGTGCTAACTCATTGATAATTGCGTTTTCATTTTGAAGAGCATATTTTATCAAGATTTTGATGGAGTAAAGAGTTTTCAGAAGCAGCTACACATCATTAGATTGTGAATGTGGCGTTATAATTCAAAGATTGCTTTTATAAGATATGCTATACACAAAAATGCTTATGGACATATAGGCAATCCAATTTATCACAAATTTTCATGACAGGTACTTGGTTGATTCGATAGATGGATCAAGCACATTGATTTTATTAATTTTTTAGTTGATATAAGGTTTAAATGATAGAACAATCTAGTTAATCTAAGGCTTCTAATGAGTAGCTATTATTTGGCTGTTTTTCCTATATGGCGAGGTTATATTTCCAACAAGTTGGTACTAATTTATCAATGTTACAAGATTATTAATTTTTTGGGGTGGCTACGGTTTTTTGTAAAGGTAGTTACAAACCTACTGTAGGAAACATAATTTTTTTTTGAAAGTTGATGTGGATTTTTTTTTTTAAA
>NW_018214357.1:0-1149 GCF_001263595.1 Phalaenopsis equestris | reverse complement strand
TATTCAAACTAATAGGTCTAAAAGCATCCCAAGAAACAACATCTTTATCTTTAGGAATAAGAACAATATTAGAAGCTTTAAAGTATTCAGGAAGATCAAGACCACTGAAGAAAACTTGAATCACATTAATCACATCCATTTTAATAATATCCCAACAATTTTTTGTAGAATTCCACACTAAACCCATAAGGTCTGGTAGTTCTACAATCTTCCATCCCATCAATAATGACTTTAATCTCCTCCATAGAAGAAACCATAGTAAGATCCCTTTCACCAACCAAAGAAGAGTTAGTATACATGTTATTATTAATCTTAGAAAGCATATGTCCATCACTCCTAAAAGGTTTTGAAAAGAAAGAAATGTCATCAGTTTCCAAAGATTCATAATTGGTCAAAATAACTCCATCACAATTCTTAATCTTGTGTATCATACTATAATTCCTTCAACTTTAAACACAAGCTAGATAAAAAGTTGAGTCCCTGTCACCATCCAAAAATTGAAGTTTAGCCGCCTTTTGAGCATAAAAAGATTCTTCCATCGCAATACCTTGTTCTAACCATTTTGGTCTTGCATCAAAACATCCAAACTAACAACATTATAATATTATTCACTGTACTTTTAATATTATATATGTTAGGACATATGTGAGGCCACTTATTTTAATATGTCACTCCTTCCTTGCGACGTGCTTTAGATCTCTTGGATCTTTAAGACTGGACCGGCGTGGCGACCTGACCAAAGTCATATGATAGCTGGAGACTTTACCCTGTGCACTTAGGTACTAGGTTATGACATTTTTTTAGATGGTGTGCTAGGTTATGATCCAGGGTGTTGGGTAGACTTTGCTGGTTTGGTTTCCCTAGCCAGTCATCCTTCTTTTGCTTTGTGTTTTTAGTGTGGTTGCATGCTTGATATGCATAGTAGTGTGTTAGGGCATTTATTTCTTTAAGAAGTTGTGTCGTTATATATGCACACATAGGTACTTTTGATAGGGGAGGTGCTGCTTAGCTCCCCCACCAGACACGACCCATTATGTGTTGCATGGCTTTTCTCACTACACCTTGTTTTCATGCATGTTGAGTACTTTTTTTACCTTTTTTATGTAATTTTAAAGTCCAAGAGAGTTCTGAAGCATAAATAAGAAACAG
>NW_018214356.1:0-1149 GCF_001263595.1 Phalaenopsis equestris | reverse complement strand
ACAAAGATAAGAAAGATTCAAATAATGATAAAAGAAAAATAAAACATTGTTTGTTTCGACTGTAAAGAAGCCAGGAACCATACAATGGGACTGTTCAAACTTCAAAGTAAACAATAAGAAAATTAGGAGAAAAGGAAAGAAGAATCAAAAAAGGCTTATTTGGTCAATTCAAAGTTAGAATCATTCTCAAACAAATCAGAAAACAAAGAAAGAATAACAATTCAAAGTTAGAATAACTATGTATGTAAATATCCCTAATTAAAAAGCACCCTATTTGATATGGGCATCAAAACTCAAAACATGATTAAGTTTTAAGTTTTCCTTTATACTAGGAACGGCTAAATCATGATGTGTTTGCCATGATGTGCTTGATTAATTTCTGCTCAAGACAAGAGGTCCATCAAAATTTGCAACTCTAAAATCAGGGGATGGCGAAAGAATAACAATAGGCAAACAAGTCCACATCAAAGACAACCAGCATTAAATCTGTCAGCAAGAATTCTACCTCCTTAGCAAAGCCATTTCTAATCCACAGTCAAAGCTATAATCCACAAATCCAACACGCTTACCAGTTCGTTTCCTCCAAAAATTTGATTCATAACCTACAGAGGATCGAATTTCTTAATGCCACAATTGAACAGTACTGAACCCGACAACAAAACTCTAATTCAAAAAACAACACCGATTAATCAACTCTTGCAATAAAGAAAATTACAAACAAGTTCCTACAACTCCATGAATAAGAAAACAGGCTGCATGCAACACGCGCACCTCCAGACGAGACAGGGGAGGACAAGAGAGAGAGATGCGAGGGGAGCGGGCGAAGAAGGAGAGATTGTACCGCCATCGTTGCAATCTAGGTCTGAGGAGGGAACGAGCAGCAGTACTTAAACTTCATGTCCGAGAGTGAAAGGAGCGTGTGCAGCAGGATTTGGGGTTCCGTGGAGGTTAAAAATCCCAAGGAATGGACAAAAGAATTGGTTGGGATCACGAGATAAAGCCTGCTGGGAGCCAAAAGAATATGGCGCAGGAACGTGGGTAGCCGTTCGGCCTTTCCTCGAGTAGTTGGGGGGAGTGTACTTGGAATATTTTTAAATTATTTGAATAGATGTTAATAATTTATTTATTTATTTATTTATTTATTTATTT
>NW_018214355.1:0-1149 GCF_001263595.1 Phalaenopsis equestris | reverse complement strand
CACGGGTGACTTGACGAAAGTTAGTCCGTGACATGTTGCTCGGTTGATTCCTCTTAACCAATCAATTCCTCTTGTCGAGACTCTCGATTTGAATATAACTAGGTCAAATTCATAGTTTATTTAACCACCCATATAATGATCAAAAGCCTCTTAAATGTGCTTTAATGCCATGATCTAGGCTTAATATGACCCAGATTGGACCATTTTTGCTATCGTTACGTTCGTGTTATTGAGGCGGTCAGTTTGAATATAAACACATAGAAATCGGTATTCTAGACAATCTTGATTTTAAATTTAAAATTTTTTTATTCAAAAAAATGCCACAAGGTTATATACACACAAAAGAAAGCCTCAAAATATATGAAAATATTTTCATTAGGCCAGCCAAACACCAGTAAATCACCATCTTGAACTCAACCTCCATTAAAAATGCTACCATTTTCCCCTTTTCCAATACCTTTCCATACATAATTAGATGCTAAAAAAACTGATAGTACACTGCAATCAATGAAAATTAAACTTCTTTTCTGCTAGAATTAATATATGAAAGGGAAGATCTTCCTCTTGACTCAAAGCCGAGGCAGATCATCAAAAACCAAGTTTGGATCAAACAACTAGCAAATCAAATTATAAAAGAAAGCTCAACTAATCATTATCCATTACTACAACTGCAAGTCATGTGTTGGAAGATTTCGATGCAGTTGAAAGAGCCGCTTTGGAAGCATATATCCAATGAGCAGATTTGGCCACATGCATGCAATTAATAAATAACAAAAATTTGTATCAGAATAATTTAATATAAATTATATCAGAATGACTTCAACAGTATTATTTATACGCTCATATTACTTCAGTCGGATGCATTCGGAGTTTAATGATGAGACGTCACTGGCCAATGCCAATGTATTGTGATGGGGCCCCCTTGACACGTGACGTCACATCATTGAACTCCGAACATAAATTCCGTTAGGAGTCCTGATGTAATATTTTCTCCATATTTGGAGAGAATGTTACGTACGAGCCCGCATGAATACATATAATATTATTGTACGAGAAATCTGCACCGTATCTAATAATTTTTTCATATTCTGAATAATTTTTCCTTTAATATGCAAGCATCAAAGAATTTCTTAAATAGTAAAACAAACT
>NW_018214354.1:0-1149 GCF_001263595.1 Phalaenopsis equestris | reverse complement strand
TGTTATGGAAATTATTAAATATAATGGTTGTAGTTTAGGAAGAGTGTATATTAAGAAGATTGATATTAGGTAAGCTATTTTGAAGAAATTTGATAATATGATCTTTTCTATATTATGAAGCCTAATTAGAGGAGATCTAATTACATGATCTTTCCTATATTTGAAATATTTCTAATTTGTATGCAGTATTCCTCTCTTATTTATATGAGAGATTATGAAGTATAGGTATGTCTTGAATTGTAACTATAATTCGGCCGATTTTTTTCTTTCTTCCTACGCGGTGATAGTCGAATAACCTCTACCTGCGGACGTAGGTAGCTTTGCTGTGAACCACGTAAATCGCATTGTGTTTAGTTGTTTGTTTGTTGTGTGAATTTGTTTTCTGCATTATTTTGCACAACACATTTTGGTGCTTTAAACCTATGCATAAAAAATGTATATTTCACCTTTAAAAAGTGATGGAAGTGCTATTTTGATCTGATATTAAGGGTGTGTTTGACTGAAAGTAGGATTTAGCATTAGCAAGACTTAGTAAATCCGTAAATCATAAATCCATTAAATCCACCCTATCCTTGGGTTTAATAAATCCAAATTGAAGCAAAAACCGAAGGTAAAATTTGGGACCCAAAAAATTGAAAAACTAATAAACCCATCGAACTCCTGCACTTTAGCATTTGGCTGGATTTAATAAATCCGATCATAAATCCTATTAAAACGTGCTACCAAACATCCCCTAAAGATTTTCTGTGTTATGTCTATATGTAAAAACAAAAGAATTGTCCTATGTATTTAAATGCCTCCTTCTTTGTGCATTTATCTTTGAACAAGAAGAAACATACCGGAAGTTTGAAGAGCCCAATGAAACTTGATCCGTGGGAAGAATTCTTGGCAACATCCAAGTTGCTGATGAAGATCTCATAGAGACCCATTCCAAACACGAGCATGACAGTTCCAATGAGGTAAGTATCTGAGAAATAACCATTGATTATTAAAAATACATTTCATTAAAGCTTGTATGAGTTTCCACAATTATTTAGATCCCAAACTGAAATGCTCATAGATATACACACCCTTTAATTTCTATGAATTTACATATTTAACACATACAGTTTAATTTTTACATATATGCCAACTTACATATGCATGAAA
>NW_018214353.1:0-1149 GCF_001263595.1 Phalaenopsis equestris | reverse complement strand
GTCTTTGATAGTGGTTTGAGGAGCACTTGTATTCTATTTGC
This sequence comes from Phalaenopsis equestris, assembly GCF_001263595.1. Taxonomy (NCBI): domain Eukaryota; kingdom Viridiplantae; phylum Streptophyta; class Magnoliopsida; order Asparagales; family Orchidaceae; genus Phalaenopsis; species Phalaenopsis equestris. Next base: position 1,108 of record NW_018214353.1, on the reverse strand, counting down.
GATTGCGCTGCATCCCAAAACACCAAAGGTGCTCTTTCTACTTGCGAGCACACCTTATTGATCCAATCTTCTAAGGGTCCCACTATTGAGCTATATTGGGTCTTTATCTTGCATAGACCGTTGAATCCTCCCAAAGTAATCCACGATAAGTTCATTTTGATCTGAACTGAGGGTAACCTGGACATCTATGAACGGTGGTGGCCATGTTGGTAATGTATGGATCGTGATATCTTGAAATATTTTTTTATTGTGACTGTCTCATGTTTGGAGTTGGTTTCTCAGCCCTATCATCCTCTATCATCACCTAAGTTGATCCCAGCAATGATGCTTTGTTGGTCAGGGAAACTGTGATCTTGGGCTCTGCTGAAGGGAGAAGGACGATGTGCTCTTCATTCTTGGTGAAGGAATATATGTTTTTGAATCTGACGTGCTGAGTCTTGCGGTCAAATTGTCACAACCTCCCCAACAACGAATGACAAACATCTATGGCTACCACGCCACACCACACTTGATGCGGAAGCTGGCTCCAAATCAAACTCCACTAGGTACCTTTGATCAATGCTGGCCCAGTTCTCTTTCTTCAACCACATCAGAGAATACAACTGAGAGTATTTGAGTCATGAGGCTCAATTTTTTCACCATCTGTGTAGACACCTCATTCTTACTGCTCCTATCAAATGATGAGACTACACACTTTCTTGTTCAAAATGTAATAGGTGTATAATATATTGTAGTGAAGCCAGATCGAATCACTAGTATCCTCAATTTGTTGGCTTTGTCAAACCACGAACCTCTCTCCTTCATCTGGTGGAAGATGATACAACTCTTACTGTTTCTTGACTCCCTCCTCGTTGCTAAATTCGTCCACTGTGCTCTGCTAGGTGAAAAACTTGACTTGTCAGACAACTGGAGGTAATGTCCCAAAATCCATGACTTCTAAAGCATTTTCTGGTAGGGTCTGTTGCAGGCGTGCTACTCTTCTCGGTCTTCTTCTCAGTTGGAGTGGCTTTGTCCTTATCCTAACCAATTTTCTCAACTTTGTGAGGCATGCCCTTGCTGGTGTCTTCAACTGTGGGTGGTTGCCTGGTGGGTGGCGATCTGGTTGCTT
>NW_018214352.1:0-1149 GCF_001263595.1 Phalaenopsis equestris | reverse complement strand
TGTGTGTGTGTGTGTGTGTGTGTTTGTGTTTTTGTGTGTGTGTGCTGTGTATTTTTATTTACTTGTTGGATTAACATTTTTAAGGGCCTATTTTTTGCAAAAAAAAATACCTCTTTTAGAGAAGTATAGATGATCCTCATATATAAAATTTTGATAAGAGATATGACTTTGTTGAGAGTTATCATAATAAATTAAAAATATCTAATTTTGGTGCAAGAAAATATATGTTTTTCAAATAATGTCAGATTGCAATGCAATTTTAGATGCAATTATATAAGTTAGTAAATGGATCAATGAAGTAAATGTAATACAATAATAAGGTATCTACAAGAAAAAAAAATACTTATATATATCAAATATGATGCTGAATCGATATAATATGCATGAGAAAAATGTAATTACATTAATAATTAATAAATTATGTACAAGTGAAAAATTATAAACATGTAATTATTGTGGAGTATAGTATAATATTAAGTACTTCATAAGGGTGAGATATTTTATGTTATTATAATATTATATCACCCACTATAAAAGAAAAGCAATGGTTGGTTTAACCTATTATTGATATAAGATAATTGGTGGCAAAGCATAAATAAAAAAAAATTAATCTTTATGAATAATTCATTATCACTAATATCTCATTCCTTATTGAGAAGTGATTCTTTAAGAGTCGTGAACTTACACACTTAAATTCTTTCACTTGGGAGTAAGAGCACATTAGAAGCGGAGAAAATTTTTGAACAAGTGTTTTATTCAATCATCAAGTGCTAAATATAATAAAGTCTTCTATTTATAAAAATGAAGAGGGTGAGACCAAAATATATGAACTTAGCTTTATAATCATCAATATAATGAAATTTTTACCTATAATTATTATTTTCATGCCTATAATTATTATCAAATCTACAATAATTATTTTATATATCATCACTATAAAATTTACCATCAGTTCCACTAAAGTAAAACCCCTTCGAGGGTTTAAGCTTAAGAAATGGTCCAAAATATATAAGCTCAATATAACATCATTTTATGGAAGGCCCAAAATTATAATGGTCCAAAATACAACTACAAATGTATTAGTTGCAAAAAATTAGACTTTATGATAATGATGCATGGAATGAGCACTCTTAAACTTAAAATGATTTT
>NW_018214351.1:0-1149 GCF_001263595.1 Phalaenopsis equestris | reverse complement strand
ACCTAAAAAGACTTGGACATATTGTATGATCTATTATTATTATGAAAATATGACACTCAATAGGAGGTAAAAAAGGCTTGTTGCTGTTCTAACCAGACTATAAAGCTACAATACCTCAAAATAGCAAGAATTATCATGAATTTATAATAAGAATTAGAAAAATGAAGGAAAAATATAGAAGCAAATTGCAAACCAGAGTAAAATAAAATTGGAGATCCTGCTTACAGTTTCACTTAACAAGTCTGCTCCAGGAAGTCCGGTGACATCCCAGTCATCAAAAGATCTCAGAATAGGCTGCCCAGATGTCAGAGGAGAGTCTTTACTGCTGGAATCTAATCCTGCAACTTTTATTTTGTGATTATCAACCATGCTAAGGGGACTTCCCTCATCAATTTTATCTCTACTGATGGGTTTATTTATCTTCTGCATTAATTTATTATTATTGTTGTTGATAAGAGCAGTGGGTTCCTTCGCTTTCTGTGCGTTGGCCTCGGCTTCCTTTCGCCTTTTCTGGTCCGTGTACATCTTTGCTTCAGCTAATGTGCGGCATCCCGCCACTCGGCACTCCTGAAAGCATAGAGTTTATGGATTAATTGGGTAATATGTTCAGGAAATGAGTGAGCTACAGATATGATCACATTTGCACTAGATTTGTCATACAAAATAGGGGTGTAAGAGATTTGAGCAGAGCTGGAGTCATTGATAGCTTAAGGTTTGAGTAATTAATCGAGTTCAAGCTCAGGTTTAATTCTATGATTTCAAGTTGGATTGCAAGCTGACTCATTTGTTATAAAAGAGAAAATGATTATACTTCAAATAATTGTAATAATAAAATGATAAAAAAGAGTTAGAAATTATAAATGAATTGATATAAGAACCTGAGATATCTAATACCTAAAGTTCTTATGGATTTACATTCATACCACACAGTTCTTATGGATTTACATATCTAACACCTAAAGTTAGTTATTACACTAATAGCACCTTGATGTCATAAACCTAAGCATGAAAATGTGTATTTCATTTTTAAAAAGACCATGATATTGGTATTTTTTATGTGACGTTAAATATTTGAGTGATATACACAAAGATGATCGTTTATGTGTTAGATAGATAAATACAAAAGAATTGTGTGGTATTTATGTAAAT
>NW_018214350.1:0-1149 GCF_001263595.1 Phalaenopsis equestris | reverse complement strand
AAACATTGATATTTACATATTAACCACCTAGATGATTTTTTTGAACTACCGAACCAATGCATTATGCGTGCCACGATTAAACTATTGACAATTTGATAAAATGAAAAATATGAGTTGGGGATTTAATTGAAAAAGGGATGAAAGAGGGTGATTGATTTGTAAATAATAAGTTTTGGGTGATCTGTATGTAATTGCCTGAACAAAACAAATAAAAAAAAAATAAAAAAATAATATTATTAAAAAAAAAATCCCAAATGGGCTCTTAAAATTTAATTTCAATTCCCTATTGGTCAAGTTTCTTCAGGTGCACTACTAATGTTATTGTTGATTTCACTCATTGAGATTTTATTACAAAAAATCCCTATTTGCAGCTCGTTGAATTGATAAAAAGAAGCGTTTTAAGACCGGGACAAATTGGGAAGGCCCTTTGCCAGGACCTTAGTAGTCATTGTGATGAAAGGTATCGTTTATATCCGATAAAATATTACATCAGAACTCTTAACATAGCTTGCGTTCAGAGTCCAATGGCGGAGTGCCACGTGTCAAGTGAGCCCTATCGTAATGCACTGGTATTGCTGGTGTTAAAAATGGTAGAGCTCACTTGACATGTGACGCCCCACCGTTAGACTCCGAATGCATCAAGAGTCCTGATGTAATATTTTTTTCTCCTATCCTTGCAATTTGTGCTCACACTTTTTCATAAAATTATTTTTTTTACATAGATACCATGCAACCCCTATGCATGAAAAGATACATTTTGGCTTCGTAAAAGTTAAAAAAGGTGGTATTTTGATATGATACTACAGATTTGGATGTTATAAATGTAAACGATCAATATGTGTAAATACACAGGAATTGTGTAAAAATTAGATGTTAAATATGTAAATATAAAAGAATTATATGGCATGCATGTAAATACACTTTTTTTTGCACTTTATCAATCAAAATTATAATTTATAACTAAGACTTTTCATTGTTTTGCAGTGATGACTTTGATGATGACTATATGGATGAGGAGCTGTGATGGGATTCAACATCATATATTTATCTTTTATTATTATTCATTTATTTATTATTTATATTTATTTTTTCATCTCACATTTCAATGACCCATATGGGTTTAAATAAAATTTAAATTCATTTTTTTTT
>NW_018214349.1:0-1149 GCF_001263595.1 Phalaenopsis equestris | reverse complement strand
GATAATTGGGAGAAATCATACATATACCTGATAAATTAATAACATTCATTATTCTATTATAAAATGATGAGTATATGAGGCAATTAAGCATGCACTATTATTTTTATGCATTTTTGTTGGCAACCGAGCCTTATATAATAGGGTGAAGGTTTTGTCATACAATTTTAACTATGAACAACAATTATTATTGGATAAATACAAATGAACATTACTAACATTTGTCGGAATTGATACCAAAAAAGTATATTTTTACTAGCATTGTAATTATAAAATCAGATTGAAAATGCTAATGAATGTAGTTTCTTTGTACTCTTAGCAATTTGATCCCAATATATTTATCAATATGAAACTTATGTATCATCTGAGATGAACATGCAAGTTTACTCTATGATTGTAGAAACATTTTCCCATGAGCAACAATATATTCTTTATTGTCTAAGACACTTTGGGAAGGATTTTTGAAAGGTGATATGAAAGATAGGATTTTCTTATGTAGAGCCCCTTTTGGAACTTTATATTAGCAACCAATTAATTAACTTGAGCTGGTCACTACTTGACTTGATCTATCACTTAAGAAGAATTTTACCATCCCATTCTTATCACTCAAAATAGTATAAGATATATAATTCTCCAACTATAATGGATGGCAAGGTCATGACTTTGTGAATTATCATGTTTTTATAAAATTCTAATATCATTTGCTTGTTGTTTGAGCACAAATAATAGCGATTTGCTAAAAAAAAAAATAGACCTTTGTGGTGGTCGAATAGAGATTTCCTATAAGGCTTTTTTGGGATTAAAGACAGACGTGACATATTATGCATATAATTGCATAAAAGTTAGGGTTTTGCTTGTGTTGAGTATTTAGAAATTGCAGTTGAGTTAATCCTAAAAAGCCATAAATGATGATAGTTAATTTAACTTAAAGTTGTTGAATCTGTTAAAATTAATTATTTGTAGGACAATGTAAAAGCATGATGATAAAATAAACAAATACCTTATAAAGTGGCATTTATATCATAATAGAGGAAATTGTTGAAGGCTATGAAAATAGCCTATGAAATGCTTATATATTCACTCAAGAAATTTAATGAAATGGGAGTAGTTCAAGATTTGAATAAACTATATATCAATTTTTATCTTGGACTT
>NW_018214348.1:0-1149 GCF_001263595.1 Phalaenopsis equestris | reverse complement strand
CATTTTCTCTCTTTTATATTAAACAAGCCAGCTCAAGAGTTGGCTCGAACTCGTAGACTTAAGACTTAGGCTCAATAAAATTAATCAAGCTCAAGTTGATGGCAGCTCGAGCTCAGGTTTCTAGGCGAGAGAGGGTGTAGTAGGTGAGGGACTCGGGCTGAGAGTAGGGGTGTAAACAAGTCGAGTTTTGCCCGAAACCATCGCCTTTTTGACTGAAACCCTCTGCATACAATAGCGACAAGAGCTAATCAGAGAGACAACAACAGGATCGCGACTTGCGAAGACCCAAAACTCCCATCTTCCTTCTCCTTTTGCATTGCTCCAACTCGAAACCATGGAGGCAGCTGGAGAAAGGCAGCCCTCAACTTAAGAAATGATGTTAAGATAAAATAAAGGTGGGAGAATAAGTGTCATGAATATAAATATCAAATTTTATATGTTAGATGCGTAAATGCTTAGGAATTATAATTGTGTGGTATACTTTCTAAATATTTTAGTCTCTCTTTTTTTAATCTTCTCTTTGCCCACCAAAAATCTTAGCTCAATTAATAATTTATTTGATTTTACCATTAAAATCTTAAATATGAGGCCAACAAATGTTGAGTGAATAATTCTTCTTTCTAGATAAATTCAGTTTGGCATCTCAATGTGACTTCATAAAAATTAACTAACCTTATCTTCAGATCATCTCACGTTACCTTTAAGAAGACTAATTCTAGAGAGAAAAAAAACCTCATCGGAAGTGAAGCTGTGTTCCGATGGGGCATTGTATCCTAAGAGCGAGGCAATGAGATGAGACTAGCCTCCGCTCGATCCAGCCGCGCCTCCTTCGAGCACCACAGCCCGAATGCGTTCAATGTGTTGTTCATGTTCCTCTTTGAGCTAGCTCACTTGCACCATCGTTCCCTTGCACCGTCGGGATGCTGAGCGCCGACACCGTCCTCCTAAATAGCTCAGGTACTCGTTAATTTCTCTATGATTGTGTTCTTATCCTTTTTTCTAAAGCAACTAATGCTCATGCATTGGTCTTGAAGCTGCTCCTTCCTTGTTATTGAGCCAAGAGCTCGACTGTTCTATAACTTTTGTATTGATTTTCCCTAATCCGCTAGCTAAAGTTGGGCTTTTGTTGATTCATTGACACCCTAGACA
>NW_018214347.1:0-1149 GCF_001263595.1 Phalaenopsis equestris | reverse complement strand
GAAAATTCAATATAATATTTACAAGAATTATTCGTCTGATATTTAATTTGGCGGTCGTTTGTTTCGGCCGACTAATTCCCCTAGGTTGTGCGTAGGCCCTCGATCGATGATTCGCATGGCGCCTGGTCGACCACCTGTTATCAAACCCCTTGGAACATTGGTTGATTAGATGGCTCGACATTCTATTGACAAATCGATATGCATGTCGATCGCCTTTCTCCCATCGATCGCGATGCTTCCAGAGATCCGTAATACGTGGTTTGGCCTGTCGTTCGGACCTCTCGACGTTCGTCTTCCACCTTAGCCGTTAGAATTGCTTTGAGATTTGTGATGTCATAGTTTTTGTATACATACTTAGTACCCCGATTGACTTACTTCTTAAAAGTTTTGCATGCAAAAGCAAGGAAATCTTTTTTACTCATTCAAAAATACAACAATGTATAAATGATAAAAAATCAATAAATGACTTCCCTGGATTGGGCTATAAATAGGCCATTGCTTTCAACCTCGTTCCTTCTGTCTGATCCTACGACGATGTCCGGTGAGAAGGCCTCGTTCGTTGACAAGGATGCACTCGTTAAGGCTCTTGGTGGTTTGTGGGCGAAAGCTCAAAAATTAGATGTGAAGACGAAGCTTGCAAATGAAGTCTCGCGGGGGAAGTAAAAAAGTGGGATGTGCAGAGGTCGAAGGGTGACGATCGTGGTGATCAGATAAACTCCTCCGATTCTCTGGCAGGCCCGTCGCATGGACAAGTCCCGGGACGGTTAGCAGGTCATCTTGGCAATCGACCTTCTGGACATCAGTCGATTATGGATGTCCCTGCCGGAGTGAAGCGGGCGTCAATTCAGGTTGTCACGGGGTATGCTCTCCCTCAAATTGGCACGGAGGTGATGACAACTAAGGCGAAAGTATCATTCTCGTTGTCGTAGGATGGTATTTCGTCCATAGGCGAGGAGCTAGGAAAAGCTAGTGAGGGTGGTAACTCTTACACCGCATCTAAATGGGATCGGATTTTGAGTACGTGTTTTAAGTTCTCTTGAAACTTTGTACATTTTTTTTTTCCTTTGGGTTAGCCATAGAGATTCTTACAATCGATTCTCTTTCGTCGGGTATTGATACCAACCCAACGAAGGATATAGCCACCATGGG
>NW_018214346.1:0-1149 GCF_001263595.1 Phalaenopsis equestris | reverse complement strand
ATTAAGTGCTAAGCGACATTTTTCACAAGGGAATTTATTACTTCAGCCTGCAGGTAGTAATGTAGAAGGCATATTTCATTGCATTTAATTGCTAACCTTCCAATTGCTCTGCGATTTAGCCTTTATAGAGGTTTTTATGACTTAAACAATATCAAAACCTTACAAAGAGCTTGAAAAACCAGATATTTTAAGAGTTAGTATAGGTTAAAGGATTAGGTCTTACAAAAAAGTTCTTAGTCCAGCGGTTTCAAAAATAATTGTGCAGAACCTTATAGAAAATGGTTAATTTGCACATAACATACTCTAGAATTTGCAAAATGCTAATTATTTAATTTTTTTGCAGATTGATTTGACTTCGCACTTTGTACGAGTTCTATCTACTTTAAAGGTATGCTATTATTCTTATTTCTCTTAAGTGTTTTTTACTTCTTTCAGCCATTATTGAACTTCAGTTTGGGTGAAGTTTGTTTGACGCAGTTGATAATTTAGATAGTTGGTAGAGATGGGGAGATTTTAAGTTGCATATAAATAATGGCTGGGCAGGGGTAAACTTTTGAAGGCTTCTCTTGAAATAAAAGGATTGAAGTTTTTATGAAAACAATTTTTTATCTGATGTCAATAGGGTATTCTTTCATAGCTTATTTTGAACTTATGAACTAGGGTAACAATTTCATGACAATTTAGATGCTATGACATCGATGAAGAAGTTTGTAGCATACTCTTAACTTTTTAACCTTGACTTATTTAATTTGGTCTAGTTTTTCTGTGAATTATTTGTTATAAATGATCAAATTTGTAATTTAATAATAAAAAGACTGGAATCAACTTTTACTTGATATGAATCAAATTCTTGACCATAGATAAGTAGTCATTTTTCTCCTTTGATTAATTTCACACTCCTATGTTTTATCAATAACATTAAATAGAAGATTTGCTGCCTTAATCTGTGAAATCTAGTTATTTTTTATAGTATCATCTGACTTTCTTTTTCTATGTTATAAATAAGTTTATAGCATGCAATTAACACTCAACATAGTTACTATTACATACTAATAACCTTTGTAGATTCCCATGCATTATGAATTTATATTCCTGATTTATAAAAACGTACAAACAATATAATTATTTCATTGATTGTTGTAGATGCCT
>NW_018214345.1:0-1149 GCF_001263595.1 Phalaenopsis equestris | reverse complement strand
GGAATAAAATTTCCAACTAATTAGTTATATTAAATATTGATGTTCTTTTTTCCTATCTTTTTTTATTGATGTCTGTTTTATGCTCACTTGCACTTATTGCCCAAAAGTGTACTTCACATTTGTAGGCTTTTGGATGTTGTTATAATAATTATTATTTTAGAATGGTAAGCAACCCTGGTATTTCCATTGCAACAACAACAACAACAACAAGCATTTGCATTGCAATTGACAATAAATATTGATGCACAAAAAATATCAAATGATCCATTAGTGTTCTAAAGTTCACAAGAATTCATTTATTTTAGAGCAACTATTCATTCACTTCATAATATGTATTAGTGTTCGGTTCGTTCTTTCAGCCACACTATTTTGATTTGGTGAGTTGGGTGAACTATATTTGATAATATTTTTTATTTTCTCAAGGGAAGTTCACAATTGTACCAACCACTTCTCCATCTTTAGTATATCTATCAAAATACTCATCATCTCTATGAGATCACACAATTTAAAACTATTTTTCATTTTGTTATTTTATCTGTACTTAAAGCTCTTAATTATCTAATGCATGTAGAGATTCATATATCACGAGTAATCATTGATAAAGATATTTTGATCATAAAAATTCATATTTGAACAACAGAATTTATTTATATGATTTCTAATATATTTGTACTTCTCTTTTCACTTTTTTTAGATTCGTTAATTTGTTTTCCCTTTATGCAATTTACGTAGGTATCAAAAACAAAAAAATCTAAAGTATAAAGTAATATTTTCTCTTAAAAATCTTTTAGTTCTATCTATGAAGTTATATGTTAATCATCGGTGCTGGAATATAGTTAAATTTTTTGTAACATATTTTTTGATGTTGGCTTGAGTTTGCATCATACATAAGTAGAATTATTTTGCAAATTAATATAAAAATACCTTCAGACAAAGTAACATTCCCAATAAATTTTTATTTATAACACAAACAAACATAAGTTTTTTAAAAATTAAAGGAATAATCCAAATGTATAAGTCTTGGGATAGAAATTAAAATTCTTAGAAAAGTAAAATACATAAAACTTCTTTTCTAATTCTAAAGTAAAACCACTACTAAATATTAGATAACATGTCGAGATAATTTCTACATTTGAGTGTATCTGGTTT
>NW_018214344.1:0-1149 GCF_001263595.1 Phalaenopsis equestris | reverse complement strand
CTGATGGATGGAGAAATTGTTGGATCTTTTGTTCTCTAAGTTCCATGACTTGTAAGACTAAGAAACAGATTAAGATCTGCATTTCCATCTTGGTGTTCAGTGAATAATGCAGATATAGCAGCACAAGAATTTTTGTGCATCTAAATCAAGAAGAAATAAGGTTTTGGTACCTTCCCTCACCTCGTACACTGTACTATGGTGATGGAAATGGTTTTCACATCTTCTCTAATTTTTGATGTAGTGGATGGGGTGGTTATGGAAGAAGCAGGCATGACAATGTGCTGCACCAATTTCTTCAGTTGTTGTGGGTGTTACCAAATATCAAAGAGCAGTACTTTATCTGTTTACGAATTCAACAAAGATACCTTATAATGACTGTTGTGTTGTTTGATAAGCTCCAGGCTTTCAAATCTTCTTGTTTGCTCATATTGTAAAGAAAGTTCAGTATTATCTGATTTTATTTTTCTCTTACTAATGTTGATTTCTACTAGAGATGTAGTGGCTACTTTTTTAATGAAATTTTTGATGTCATAGAATTGATTTGGATGGTATGAATGCATAAGTGCCAGATTTAAAAATACGTATAAATTGGGTGGTATGAATGTAAAAGCCCCATAGAATTAACTTGAAAGATGTGCCATAATATGCAGAAAAAACCATCTTTTCCAATAGAGGAGCACTGGAGGCATGTTTATGAACCAATGCTAAGATGCAGAATTGTGATTTCATTAATTAACAGCTCCAAGTAAACTATTTGAATCATCCATTAATTGTTAACTGAAGCAAAAATATGGAACATGAGTTGCAGCCTGAATGTCTTTCTGCGTCGAAATAGAAAAAATAAACCTAAATTATAATCTACTGAAAATTCAAGTTAAATGGATGGTATTTTTACTGAAGATACATTAATGGATCTGAGCTTTAAGCTTTAAGAAGATGAAAGCAAAATGGATTTTTATTTAGGGCCACGGGTTGGCATGCAGGCAAACAGTCTGTTGGAAACAGTACTAAAGGAATGTGGTGTGAACAAAGGTTTACTTTCAAGAGGAAAACAATCAGTTGGAAAAGCTAGTCAAAGAATGACATTTGTTGGTGGATATAGAGAGATGGTAGAGCCAAAAGCTGATGATGCTTCAGCTTCAGAACTCG
>NW_018214343.1:0-1148 GCF_001263595.1 Phalaenopsis equestris | reverse complement strand
CGTGCTGGCCGGGTCTTACAATTTCCCACTCCTCGCCTCTCTCTCTTCTTCTCCAAGAAGCATATCGAGAAGGTCCAAAACCCTCACCAAAACCCTACGAACATCCTCTCTCTCCTCTTCAGGCGATCGAGCCCAGGCCGAATCATCGAGCAAAGATGAGCACCGTGGACAAGATGCTGATCAAAGGCATACGGAGCTTCGATCCGGAGAACAAGCATGTCATCGCCTTCTTCAGGCCCCTCACCCTCATCGTTGGCCCCAATGGCGCCGGCAAAACCGTACACACACAAAATCTTCTTCTCTATTGATCTCGTGTCCTTTTTCAGAGTTCTTATCTCACATTTTTCTCTGTCTTTGATCGAAGACTATTATCGAATGCCTTAAGCTCGCGTGCACCGGGGAGCTGCCTCCCAACTCGCGCTCCGGCCACAGCTTCATCCATGACCCCAAGGTCTAGCCTCTCACGCTTAAAACGCTTATGTGATGTTTTGGAGTTGGTGGGCTGTGCTTGTTTATTATTCACGAAATGCCCTGTTTGATAGGTTTTGGGGGAGACGGAGACTAAGGGGCAGATCAAGCTCCGGTTCAAGACTGCTGCTGGCAAGGATGTGGTGTGCATACGCTCCTTCCAGCTTACACAGAAAGCTTCCAAGATGGAGTTCAAAGCTCTAGAGAGTGTACTCCAGACTATCAACCCTCTCACTGCAGAGGTTCTGCCGCGACTCTTTTTTTCCACTTTAGAACTTGTATAAGATCAAAGGAACTTTACTTTTTCTCATGAAGATTGTTGTTTTTTTGTGATTTATGGGGTAATTTTCAGAAGGTATGCCTCAGTTATAGATGCGCTGACATGGATAGGGAGATTCCGGCTCTGATGGGTGTCTCCAAAGCTGTCCTTGATAATGTCATATTTGTCCACCAGGATGACTCCAATTGGCCACTACAGGATCCATCAACACTGAAGAAGAAATTTGATGACATATTCTCCGCCACTCGGTATTTTATGTCCACTTCCACTTATTTTGTTCTTCAATTGAGTGTATGAATAGTTCTTGTAAAGAATTTACTGTCTGTTTTTATGGATAGAATAATCGGCTCCTTTTTTTTGGGAAGATTTACATACACACATATACAACTCAATTCCTATT
>NW_018214342.1:0-1148 GCF_001263595.1 Phalaenopsis equestris | reverse complement strand
TATATATAGCCCAGAAGCCTATTGTCAAAAGCGTATTTTAAGTCCTTCTGGTTACAGCTAGTTGTTCTGGTTGAGAATGACGACAAACAGTAATGTTGATACAAAGATGAGAACTATAGGCCAGACGTACATCAATTTAAAGGTATCAGACCAGCAGGGGGCAGAACATAATTTTATGATCAAACGTAGTACCAAGCTCAAGAAGCTCATGAAGGCGTATTGTGAACGCAAATCTGAGAACATCAATGCTATTGTCTTTCTATTTAATGGTCGTAGGTTCCATGGGGAAGAGACACCAGAAGATTTGGAAATGGAGAATGATGATCAAATTGATGCAATGCTCCATCAAACGGGCGGGGGAACAAAATGGCAATAATTTTTTCAAGTTACAAACTTGTGTAGAACTTTTGACTGTTCACTTGGTAACTTGAATCAAATCTAAATGGTTGTATGATCATAGTTTTTTATATGAACGATTATATACATAAACTACACAATTAAAGTTAAGAAAAAACACTCTCATCAATGGAAAGATTTGCGCACACAAGTTGAAAAAGTATGAATGGTGGCAAGGCTTGGCTTGTCTTGGAGTGATAGTACATTGTGTTAACAAGACTTAAATGGTGTTAAGAAAGGTGTGGGAGTCTTTGTTCAGGACATAGTGGGGTGAATTTTGAGGCTACTCGAGTTATGGGTCGGTCATACATACTAAATAAAAGCACTAATTTGATATTTAGGCCGTTTTTTTGAATGTATCTATGTATTATATCTATAGTTGGTCATAAATTTTCAAAGGATTTTGTTTGGTTAAATGCTTTGTGAATATAAGCAAAGTTCTTTGTTATATGATTCTGGTGAAGATTCATTTATCTATTGTTAATTCCTTGTAATGGGTCTAGTTTCTTCTTGTGCTGTTTAAGGAAAATGTAATAGGAAAGCTTATAGATAATTTCATGTTTGATGTAGCAGTTTACATGAGCCTGAACCGGCTGTCTTGACGAGTAGCTCATGAATTCAGGTCAATTAGGTAACAGCCAACCCAAACCAGCCCAACACAGCCTGCTAACTCGTTAGCATGCTTGTTCAAAAAAGAATGAACATAAAGCATCCACAATATATACTAAAATTCAAAACTTTATCTTTAAATT
>NW_018214341.1:0-1148 GCF_001263595.1 Phalaenopsis equestris | reverse complement strand
GGTGGAAGATGCATACAAGTTAGATTACAAGAAAATTAGAGGTTACAACAGGTACATAACCTCCAATACCTGTCTAACCAACGAAGCAAATTTTTTCCATCGTTTACGCAAGAAGAATGGCCTTAGTTTCCGGAATGCGCCAAGCGACTTTTACTCCATACCCAACATCTTCGTTGCCGTTTTCAGTTTGGGTGCTCTTCCAAGGTATTGTCTTTTGGGGGTAAAGTTTTGAACTTTTGGTTTATATTTTTTCCTTGTGGAATCAAGGGGCGTTTCTTCAAAGCAACTGCTGCGGTGTACGCGATTTCGCTCCAGAGTTGCTTATTTTCTTATATGAATTTTGTTGTTCTGGCTATGCGTTTTTAGGATTTACTCTCAATTTCTGCATCCTAATGAGCGCTATCGGAATTTTCACGTGGTTTTCTGCTGCAGTTCAATGAGAAATTAGGGTTAAATATGTCGAGATTTTCTATTTTGTTCCTGAGTCTGAGATAAGTGGGTTTCTGGTTGGTGGTAGAAATTAAGATAGAGAAGTTTCTGAAGCTTAGCTTAGAGGTCATATGGGTTGAGGGTACGGCTTCTTGTAGATTACCATGGATATGAAGGTAGTCGGCGTTTGATCCACCTTCAAGCATTATAATTAATATTGTGAAAACTAGAATAAGTTCAAGAAAGAAATAAATCTCTTGGTGCTTTTCAATTCTAAAAAAAGTTCGCTCCTACTTTGATTAGCAAATTTTTTTTGTTTTTTTTCATAATTTCCCTGCCATTGGGAACGTTGAAATTCTTGAAAGGAATTATTAGAATTTTTTTCTTACTTCCATTAAGATTACATTTTAGGTTTTGTTTTAGGCGAATTGACCTACCTTATCATGTCTTGTTGATCCTTGAGTATTTTTTTCCTATCTTATCAATCATCCTGTCTTCTGTGTTGGTTGTGTTAGAACTTATGCAAGTTGATATCTGCAATCATCACATCCTCCTAAATTTTCTTCCCATTTTTTTCTTCTGAGCAGGTTACTTCTTGCCGATGTTTCATGTATCACTGCAGCAGAAATCAGCAGAAGCCTGCTTTTATAGCAGATAATTTCAATTCGCTCGAACAGGTATTCAACTTTGCTTTAACTTGAGCCTTTATTTATTTATTT
>NW_018214340.1:0-1148 GCF_001263595.1 Phalaenopsis equestris | reverse complement strand
AAAAAAAAATCTTTGTTTTAATTACTATCTAAATTAATTTTCTTTACTATTAATAGGATTCAATAAATTTGTGATTAAATTATTTTATAAAATTTACTAAATTTGTTATTAAAGTTATCATTGCTAAACAAATATCATCAAGTGAGATAAATATTTTACAAAAAGATAAGATAAATTTACTAAATTTGACTACAATTTTACTGAATTAAATTTAAATTCATGAGTAATTTTATTGAGTAATTTAAAGTCATTATTTAAGTCGTTAGATTTACAATTAGTACTTTATAATGTTAATTTATAATTTAACTAAGCAAATAATTTCTTGTGAATGCTTCTACTAATTTTACTAAATTTAAATTTTAAATTTAGTAATTTTTAGCAATCATTTATTAATTTTTTTAAAATATTATTTTATAATTTTATTACTTATCTTTATGTAACCTAGTAATTATTATCAAATTAATAATTCATGTTTAACATTCAATAAGTATTTTTAATTTATTAAAAAATAAATTTCTGACTATAGACAATTACTAGATTAATGATTCTATTTAAACAAAAATTTCTTAAAGTTGTAATTTTAATTTTCATCTCAAAAAATTAAAAAAATAATTAAAAATGTAAATCAAGTTTGTTTTATCAAATAAATAATAAAATAACTGAAAATACAACTTTTAATATTTTTCAAAAAGCTAGAAAACTCTAGTTAGGAATTGATTCTACGTTTATGTTTGAATTTAATTTATCACAAGCTTATTTATGTGAATTATGTTCTATATTTGAAAATTTTGCTTTAATAATATAAATTAAGTAAATATTTTAATATATATTTATTAGCGATTACTAAACTATTTTTCAATCAAAGTTATAATTTAAGTCTATCAATATATAAATTTAAAATTTGAATTTTAAGAGAAAAAAGAAAATAAAAAAATTAAAAATATAAATTAAATTTGCATTTAAAATAAACTCAAATTTAATTTGAGTTCTTAAGAAAAAACAAAAGGGCTTATATATAACATTTAATTTAAATTAAAAAAATAAAGTGGTTGAAAGTAGAAATTAACTTTGTGTTTTGAGGGAAAATTATTTTGATATTATGTTTATACTTTTTTGTAAATTTAATTGAAATAAAATTCCTACTATTT
>NW_018214339.1:0-1148 GCF_001263595.1 Phalaenopsis equestris | reverse complement strand
GAAATTAAAAATAAATTTCCCACAGCATCTTCTCCATTCAGCACACTCAACCAGGTAGGGTTCAGTACTTCATCATGTCGGCTTTGGTAGCAGTGATGGTGTTAGTGGTTGTAGCGGCCGTCACGCTTCCGACAGGGGAAGAGCAGCTGACTTGCCTCGAGGTGGTCGGCGGTTACTTCACGGCTTGCCTCAACTACCTAAATTCCGGCGGCCTTTTTCCGGCGGAATGTTGCAGCGGCCTCCGCAGCCTGGCCGAAACAGCTCAGGCGGCATTGGACCGCAGCACCGCCTGCAATTGCTTGAAGATGTTGGTTCAGGGTGCTGCTGAAGAAGTGCTACGACGTGCCGGTCTTCTCCCCAAAACTTGTCAGATCTCCGATTTTCCGTTTGTCATAAGCCCTACCACCGACTGTTCCACGTAATCTCTCTCCCTCTCTCTCTCTATCTGGATTTCTAAAATCTGTAATTTAAATCTCATCAGTTGCCAGACAGCATCTTAAGGATTAGCATAAGATTTAAATCCTATATTTAAAATAATTTGTTTAGTTTAGGCTCATAGGGGATTTATCAAATCTTATTCATATTTACTGAATACGTTTGCAGTTAAATTCTTAAAATTGTTTTGTTTTACAGTGATCAAGTCGGTTTAAATTTTGAGAAGTTATTGGCAATTTAAAAAATTAAAATCTATTAATTTGAGTAGAAATTAAATAATAATATTTGTGGGTTGTTTGATAGCTCGATTTATTCAATATTTACACAATATTTGATGTACATATTGCTAAACAATTCTAATGTACAAAATAAACTTTATGTTATGTTGAATCCCATTTCTGCCCTGTTTCGTATCAGATCCTGGATATACTAAGTTGGTGGAAATAATTGAATTTTGATGCATGCTGAAATGCTGGGGTTTAGGATTTAGTCTTTTTTTTAAATTTTTTTATGGAGGTTTAGGTTTAGGCTTTTCAGGATTTAAGGTTCAGGGTTAACACATTAAAATTTCTCATGCCTCACTCTGAGAATGATTGAAATGATATGCTAACATGTGCTAATGTCACTAAACAGTACCAGCTACTAATATAATGATAAGTTACCCTAAGCTTCATTAAAATAGGAAATCTTATGTGCATACTACACACTTGATA
>NW_018214338.1:0-1148 GCF_001263595.1 Phalaenopsis equestris | reverse complement strand
GCCAACAGAGTAATTGGAATAATTACATACCCATCGCCTGAAATATTACTATTTACAAACTAGCATCAAATAATTTTTTGAACTACTAAACTGATGGATTTACGTATACCACAATCAAACCAATGAAAATTTGATAAAAACGAAAAACACGAGTTTAGCTTTTATTGTAAATTTTGATATTTAAGTGAGAATTTGAAAAACGAGGATGATATATTTGTAAGTAGCAATGTTTTGAGTGCTATTACGCAACAATGGACTAAACAATAGAGGAATTTAAACATAATTACCTCATCTAACAAAATGTTAGGTGTTTTAAAATCCCGATGAATAACCGGACTTTTAGCTTCATGGAGAAATGCAAGACCATTGGCAGCGCCATATGCGATTTTCACTCGAACACCCCAAGAAAGTCCGGGCAGAACTCCTGCAAATGAAAAAGACAAAAGTGCAATTATGAAGAATTCACAGGTGCAATATTACAATGTCAACAAAAGAATAACGCAACATATTGCATATAAACTTATTAAAATGTAAAGCCAACATATTGCATATAAACTTATTTAAATGTAAAGCCTTGTGTGTTCTTTATTCTATCTATATGAAAAATGAAGATTCAAGGGCATGCTTGGATGATGGATGTTTGAAACTATTAAAATAAGTCTCATGAGATAAACAAAGTTGTAAAGCCAACTGCTTGCCATGATGAAATAAAAAAAATGAAGTTATAATGCTTATAGATTGACGTATGTAACACCTAAAATTTGATATTTACATAATAATATTTTGTTGTCATAACCCATGCATGAAAAGTCACTTAAGAAGCTAGTAATAGTAGTAGTTTTGATATATTATTAAGGATTTGGGTGTCATGCTTATATATAAATATTAAAAATTTGGTGACAGATATGTAAATACATACAAAAATGTGTGGTATGTATGCAAAATGATCCTTATTGATGTTACAGATTAATAAAAATAAGGCACGCCTGAACAAAACAATAAAGGAAATTGACTTGCTGCTATTTTGTCTTTGCTTTTGTCAACTGTCAGTTAGCACAAGAAGTTTCTTACAATATTTAATTTTTTTAAATCTTTGACTCTTTCAACTTATATAGACCATCTATATATATATATATATATATATATAT
>NW_018214337.1:0-1148 GCF_001263595.1 Phalaenopsis equestris | reverse complement strand
AAAGTTTTTCTTAACCTCTCCTAAATTTGTGTATTCCAATAGATTTTCTTTTAACATATTATGAATGCTAGAGTATGTAAAATAAAAAATGTAAAGTACTTAAAGCAAGATTTAAGAAAAATGTATTAAAAAAGAGAATATAGAAAAACTTATATTTAAATATTAGGGATACTTAATACATGTATCAACACTACCAAAAATGTAGATAAACACAAATATAGAAATGGTAATACAAAGATTAACTACAACAAAAATCTAAAAAGAAACCTACTACTCTCCATTTAAACATGTAAAAGGGAAAGCAAGAATAGTGCAATTGATAAAAAGATAAGTTCCATAAATAGAGATAAAATCATGTATCTAATCAACCTTTATTAAGATCCCAAAAATGAAACAAGTGATCTCTTTATATAATGAAGTCATTTTGGAACCAATATCTATGCTCATGGTGTTTTTGCTACTATTATTCATAATGCTCTTATTACTAGTGTGATTATTGTTAATGAAGGCACCACCTGTCATTCACTCGCATAATATAATCAAGTTTGAGCTCTAATTGCGAGAAGTGCTCATTCCAAGTATTATAAGGACATGCTTAAGATGGGCAGGCTTAAGGAGCTTGCAATGGATCCCACTACAGGAAATTGGTTAAATAGCGGCAGCAGATTTGTCATCAAAAAAATTTTTGACACAAAAATTAGTGTCGGGTTTGTGTCAGCCTTAAGGCTAGAATAATTTGAGGATGTTTATGAGAAATTTTATTGTTAAACACTATTGATGCTAAATGTTTGCGTCGAAGTTTGCATCAACACAATATATTTTCATCGCAATTTATGTTGATATTGTGTCAATACATTATACTCACTAAATAGTGTTGATTATTTCTATGTTAATACCGACACTAATGAATTTGCGTCGGAATTAGTAGCAAATCCGACGCAAGTGACCTAAAATTATAAGCCCTCCCCGCATAGCCTCATTCCTATCTCTCTCACTCTCTCAATATTTCATTGCCCATCTCCCTGAAACCCTTGCATGTCACTCCCCCTCTCTCTATTTCGTTCAAAACCGTTGGCTTCGTGACGAACCTTCACAACACAGCCGTAATTGGAGCTATATGTGTACACAACGGCGAGATTGTGGCTTAC
>NW_018214336.1:0-1147 GCF_001263595.1 Phalaenopsis equestris | reverse complement strand
TATTTGTGGTTATCATAATTTTTTTTAACATCCTTTATTATACTTTAATTATAATAGGTTTTTGTTATTTATGGCTATTTTACATTTTACTCATTTCAAAATCTTTTTGGTTTTACATTGATCCTTTATAGTAAACACTTTATATAATTATTTTTTCAATTTCTTGAACTTTTGAATGTGAGCTCATATAATTGAGATGACGTCCATTTATAACAATATTTGACTCTATATCTGCGAAATTCAATGATGTGCATTAACCTACCAAATTTTTGGTGTAATAAGATATTTTTAAAATTTATAAATACTTTTGTTTTACTTGCATAAACAACTTTTTTTCTCAAGATTAACATTGTATAAATATTCTCCACCAAGTCAAAAATGAGGAAATATATCTTAACATCTATTCACTCAGCGTATAGATATTTGTTTTTGTTTTTCATGGCATTATGTAAACAATCATTTATTTTACTACACAAGGGAACATTCATATAAATTATAAGCCTTATTTTTAATGAAACCCCTTAATAACAAGATTTATCATGTACTTTTTTGTTCTTGCATGCTCTTCTTCATTTTGTAAATTCATTTATTTGTAACTACTTATAAATGGATAGCTTGGTCAATATTTGAGTACTATTCTCATGAAAAGTTACATATCTTTTATAACAAATATTAGTTAGTTGTAACACTCTACACTCATATCTATATGACAAGCAATACACAGAAGGATAATGCGTATTAGTTCATTTATAACTACTCTTTAACCTTTTTCACAAGGATCATAGAGGTCCTAAACTCATGTAATTCGAGAGCTTCTTAAGGCAGTTATATATAGACCACTCTATTCTTACGTGTGTACATATCTAACATCTAAACATTACCTTGTACATTTATACAACTCAAATTACTTGTACCACATCAAATTATCATTAGTTTATCTTTTAGATAGTGAAATAGATCATAAATTTAAAAATTGAAGTTTAGGTGTCGGACATGTAAATACATAAGAATTGAATGGTAAATCTTCCATACTATTTGTTGCTTTCGGAAAGGCACCGGATTTAGTTCAATACTGCAGTCAGTATCTTTCCCACTCCAGGGTTCCCCCTCACATCATTTCTCTTCACTTGATTGCACCTTATGCATC
>NW_018214335.1:0-1147 GCF_001263595.1 Phalaenopsis equestris | reverse complement strand
TATTGAGTTCATAGTCGAATCGAGCGTCTCAATGAGACGAATCCCATGAGCCCAAATCGCTTAATTCCAACATAATTAAGTCACTCATATGTCCATCAAACACAGTTTGATCGAAAAAAGTTCTTTGGACGGCTCAATCAAAGTGATTCAAATTCTCACATTAATTGTACTTGAAACTTTAAAAATCGAGCCCCACCTCTCTCATGATGAGGGATGAAGAAGCTTGAAGCACGTGAAAGGAAAAAAACTTTGAGAATGAGCTGAAGTTCAACATCACTCCTGTCATCATCGATCACGACCGACTACCATCGACCACTACTAGCCGACCACCGTCGATCACCATCAATCGCCGTCCATTTCTTGTGTTAAGTTCTTCTGCGTATCAACATTATAACTCGGGAGACTTTGTAATCATTTTCCGTCTTTGGGATGAGGAGTTGTACTTATAATCTTCAGTTTATAGTGAATCTTTAAGTTGAGCTAGGCTCGTGTTTTTTTTCCTTTTCTGAGTTTTCCATGTAAAAACTTCTAGTGTCTCTACTAGTTTTTTTTTTCTTCATGTGAGTATGTTGAATCCTCGTGCAATGTTAAGACGACAATTCATATCTCTACCCCTATGAATCTTCTAGCAAACATCAAATATATTTGAAGATAATTCTTAGAATTCCCTTATCAATGATTGGGTATTATTTAATTTTTTGTTGATAATCTTTTTGCTTTAATGATGTTCTTCTCATATGAATGGATCTTTTTTGCTGATTTTTTGTTGAGCTATGAGGATCTCTAAGCTCTTATTAAAACTATATATTTGAATATTTATGGTGTTTTTCATTATTTATTGTGCTTGGAAAGAATTTTAATAATTTTCTTTTGCATAAATTTCAGAACTCATTTTTTCTAGTTGTTTAAGTTTTTTATTAAAATTCAACTAACATTTTGAACTATTAATAATCTTTTGATTTTAAATATTATTCATGCATTAATAGAATTTTAATGTTTATTTGTTTTTTCTATTCTTATCCTTCATTTTGATTTTGAATTGTGATCTTAGTTTTCTTTGGTATAGTTGTTTATTCACCTCTTTTTTCTAATTCTACTTTTTTGCTTGTTTTGCTGGCTTTGTTATTGTGAAAATTGGTGTGTTTTT
>NW_018214334.1:0-1147 GCF_001263595.1 Phalaenopsis equestris | reverse complement strand
CCACTCGTCAAAGAAGCGAAAAGAACAGGGCGAACAAAAAAGGGAGAAGGACAATCAGTCAGTCGGTCACCAAAATAACAACTCTCAGTCCCGAGATCAACGGAGAAACAACCAAGGCAATTGTGACCGAAAGAAGCGCTCCGATCAACGGTCAAATATTTTATAATTTTGTTACCTCTTAGTGTCAAGTGAATGGAGCAAGTTGTGTATAGATGTAAGTCCTTAAAGATGAATGTTTAGAAGATCAATTCGTAAGGCCGAATGATATGTAGAGACAGACTCATTCCATAAGAAGGTGATCCTCACAGGGCAAACTATCTCTTTAATGCAATGAGTGAGAGTCTGAATGCAAGGAATATAAGCTACTTGCAATGCACATGCCTAAATTATCTTTTTGTGGTTATTCCTAAATATCGAAGAGGTTTTTATTCAATTTTATTTAATATCAATTTTATTGTTTTAAATGCATGACGCTTTTAAAGTAGTGAATGTAGTGATCCATTTATTTTTTATTTTAGTTATGTTTCTTTAATTTTGAAAACTTATGTTAAAGTTATTTAGTTTTGGTGGAAGGTTTAGTCTTTAATGAGACTATAAAAATTCCAAACAAAAATTCAAATAAAATGTCGACCTGAAATTTGGCAGAGTTATCGAGCACAAACAATAAAAACAATAAAGACAACGAAAGGGTACCAACTCTAGACTTATGTCAGATTCATCGGTCAATATTGTCATCTAAACATTATTGTTAGTTTAGTTGAGGTTCATCATTCATTTTACGTTCAACTTCTCTTAGATGAATTGGATTTTAATAGTTGACTAACTATGACATATATCGTAACATTATAAAAAAAATAATATTGGTGAAAGAAAACATACACTTACTATGACAACTCAGAATTAACTACAATTGCCCGACAAAATAAAATTAACACATCCCAAGCTAATTAGAAACATGCAAAGAAAACTAAAGCAACCTAGACTAGCATGCAAAAGTGAGTGGTAAGAAAAGTTATTTATTCATCCTAATAAGCGTCTAATGAGCAAACATGCACAAAACATAAAGCACAATCATAACAGAACGACCTTACCCAATTAAATCCTAAGGCCATATGATGTCTAAAAGGTAAATTATAAAATGAAAAAA
>NW_018214333.1:0-1147 GCF_001263595.1 Phalaenopsis equestris | reverse complement strand
GTTCTCTGTCAGAAATGAAGTTTATGTGCCATTCATAGAGCAAAACAAAGCAGACAAGTGTTTGGAGGTCATATCAAGAGACAAGAGCAGAACCAACCAAAGGACGAGAGGAGAAGAGAAAGCTAAAGAAAAAAGAAAAGAATAAAAGTGCGTAAAGTGAAAAGAAGTGAACCTTTCCGCTATTTATAAGGTGGGCGCGTCAAACGAATCATCACATAGTGAGAAGTATCACACTAAATATGTTTTCAGAAATCATTAAAATATCATTTTATTGCATATATCATTATTACATGCCTCAAACAAAATGTTTTATTCCTCCAAGACCTTGGAGAGGACATGCCCCCTCAACTTCTGGAAAATCATCTCTCCACCTAACCTAATATAATCCACCCAATCAACCTCCCGGTTAAATTTCACTAGACCAGACATCTCACGGAGAGGAACAAGCTCCATCCGTAGAACTACAACATGAGTATCCAGGCGAGTTGATAGCTCTTGAACAGGATCAGCAGCCAAACCTCTGGCGAGTCCTTCAAAAAAGCCGACCAACCTCGCTTAATGGTTCAGCCTCACATGCTCGCTGCTATATGATCTTGGGGGATTGAGCCTGCCCCAACAGTCCCCCTAGCCGGAGATTTATCACGGACGATGGGTCAGGCAGCTACTGAATTACTGAGGCCAACAGCGGAGAGAGCCCCACATCTTCAACCTGCATAATGACCACCATGGTAGGGGTAGACTCCACAACTTTATTTGACAACCTGCCTTCCCGGTGTTCCTCCGACCTGGCTAATTCATCCATATATTTCTTCAAGGAAGAGACAAACTTAAAGGCCTCCTCTCCCTCCGACACCGATACACCAACTTTCATGCAACAATGACTGTGGGAGGGTCGTGAAAACCACTCCCCCTAGCTCCTTACTGCTCACCTACACGCACACCCAAACAAGACTCTGGGGCCCCTTGGCGAGGCCACTTCAGTGACTAACCTTCCGCATCGTCAGATGTGTCGATTATGTCGACCAAGATAAATTTGGGGCTTGCCCGTTTTTTCTTCGTCACCACCTTCTTCTTCTGTACAGAAGAGGGAATTCAAAACCTTGCCCTCGCGAGCCTCTCAAGATTCACGACGATCCAATTTGATTTG
>NW_018214332.1:0-1147 GCF_001263595.1 Phalaenopsis equestris | reverse complement strand
CCTTTTGTTGATCTAGGATGTATTTCTTTTGTGATTGACACAAGGGATAGGGTTGAACTGACCAATGGTT
The DNA here is from genome assembly GCF_001263595.1 of Phalaenopsis equestris. Lineage (NCBI taxonomy): Eukaryota > Viridiplantae > Streptophyta > Magnoliopsida > Asparagales > Orchidaceae > Phalaenopsis > Phalaenopsis equestris. The sequence continues at coordinate 1,077 of NW_018214332.1, read as the reverse complement.
CAACAGTAGGGCTCCGACTCAGCAGGGAGGCTGAACTGAACGACTTAATTTGGGATGGGAGCTACCATCGCTTCTTCCCCCTCCTAGTTATCTTCAATTTTATATAAATGCTATGTTCTCTTTAGGCTTAGTTATTCTTTGCTTTTGTGATTTCGGTCTAGCTTGCCATCGATAGCTGTTTTCCCGTTTAGGGCTCTATTTGAAGATAAGAAAGTGCTCTGGCTGTAACTCATCCAAGGTGGTGATCTTCTCCAAGGTTTGAGGGGTTCTCGGGCTGTAGCTTACTCCCGTGGGGATAGTTATCCTTGTTCCCCTCACCTGCTCGTTGTTTTCCCCCCACCACCTGCGCACCACTCCCTTCCCTGCTCCTTGTTCCAGCCAAAGCCCTCCATCCCTCTTGCTGATCTAGCCACCATTACTTGAACACCAACCCTGTTGTTGCTAACTACACTTTCCCCTCCCCTCCAACACACAACCTCACATTGGCCGTGACTCCTCACTTCCATTGCCAAACCCACGACTACTGCTAGCTTCAATTCTAACCCCCTCTCCTTCTTGTTGCCCCAAACTGCCACCTACTTATCCACTTCTAGCCTACCACCAATTACCAAAACCCCTCACAACCATTGTCCACTGGTTTTTACGCTTTGCCCTAGTCGGAGATTCATATTGTGTTGTATTTTCTTTTGCTTTTCGAATTGTAACCTCATTGTGTTTGAGTAATAAAAATCTGTCTTTCTATCAGGTTTTGGCTGAACTCCGATTTCAATTGGTATCAGAGTTAATTTAACTCTAAATCTATCCAAGATTTTTCTAGCATCTGCTCCACCCCATAACATCTCCGCCAAAAATTTCTTTCATATTCCCAAACTATAGATAAATTTTGGCCTAATCCTATTTTTTCCTTCTTGATTTTCAAAATCACCAACCCTAAATCAATTTTTACACCCTCTTTCACTTCCTAGCATTAATCCCTAGCCATGCAACTTAGGAGATACATGCCTGAATTTACCCGAGTAGAGATACAACGAGAGATCTATCGACTTCAACAGAGGCTTACAAACATTGATGATGAAA
>NW_018214331.1:0-1147 GCF_001263595.1 Phalaenopsis equestris | reverse complement strand
AAAAAAAAATTATAAAAATTTATAAAAAGAAAATCATCAATAATGCATTTGACATATGAAAACTTGCAATGAAAGTGCATTCAAATGGGACAAAATGTGGTCGAAAGTGATTTTCGTTGGATTTGTGGTAAGAAACTCTCTGAGAAAAGCTATCCGTAAAGTCGACATTGAAGGTTGTTGGGAACGGCAACTGAAAAGGTTATAACTTTATAGTTTGATGGATTTGTTGCTGAGCTTCCTGGTAGAGTTATCCATCATCAAATTTTTTTGGTGGATAATCTGCTGGTAGTTGCAAATGGATAGTTCTCCGATTGAGTCAATTTTTCGAGATTTCTTTTCTCTCTATTTTTTAAATGAAATACATCTCCATAACACCCAATTCCTACATGTTTACATATGTACACCTACACTTTACTTTTTTTTATAATTCAGCCACTTAAATATTTCATATCATGCCAAAAGCATAACTTTTTAACTTATAGAAAGTGAAATAGATTTTTTACATTCATCTGAAATGTTATATTTATATATGTGTGCGTATAAAAACTGAAGTTTGGATATTGGATGTATAAATACAAAAGAATTGAGGGGTATTTTTGTAATTCTTCCACAAAAAAATGGTAATCTTTATTTCTTCACACTTTACAGGTGCAAGCTATGATAGGAGCTCATTATAGAAGGCATCAATGGGACAATAATGTTTAAATGTTTATACTACATTTAAACATTTGAATCCTAACTAACCCTAATAGTTGATAGGCCTGGCCTTTTCTGTTTCATATAATTATATTTGCATTCACAAAATTAGTTGGGATTAATCCTTTTAGTTTTAGAATTTAGTCTACTTATCATGAAAGGCTGATTTCTATTATTGGATGATAGTTCATTTGATAATGAGAATCTTTCTATCATAATCAATCCTTATGTTAATGTTCATGAATACAAACAAGCACATCATAATAGTTAATTTTTTAAAATTAGTTTTGTTAGTTTTAAGCTATGAATGAGGCAAATATTTTCAAAACCTTTTTATTTTTTAATGCGTGCTAGAAAATTAGGGGAACTAGAGTAATATATGATCGTTTTAACGTGATATGAAATTCAACACACACTCAGAACAGAAAAACAACTAGTAATGACATCAAAA
>NW_018214330.1:0-1147 GCF_001263595.1 Phalaenopsis equestris | reverse complement strand
TTCTTTTGGCCCCGATTTGCGAGAGATGTGGAGCGAATGCAAAATTTGTCATATGTCAAAATTAGGGGGCAGGATGCAGAGTTATACACCCGATTACTAGTACCATAGGCATCATGAGTTGATGTTAAGATAAATTTTGTGGTGGGACTTTTGAGGGCACAACAAAACAAGGATTTAATTGTGATTGTGGTAGATTGTTTCTTTAATATGACACATTTTGCATGCTGCCATCGAACACTTGATTCCTTGAATGTCGCTGACTTGTATTTTGAAAAGATTATGACACTATACGGGATACCCAGAACCAACACTTTAGACAGGGGTGCCAAGTTTTTGATTCACTTTTTGAGGACAATGTGTGAAAAGCTAGGCACTAAGCTTCAATTTAGTTCCATATCCCACGCCCAGATGGACAATGAGATGGAGGTAGTAAGCAAGAGCCTTGGAAATTTGCTGAGATGCTTTGTGGGGAAGAATATCAAGCAGTGAGATTTAACTCTAGTGCAGACCAAGTTGGCGTACAACATATCCGTGAGTCAGACTGCACTTCATATATATGAGATGTGTATGGGCATAACCCGCTCACTCAACTTGAATCAGTACCACTCTTGCTGACGTTAGAGATTAGTGAGGATGTAAGGGACGGGTCAACGAGAATTAGAAACTCCAAGAAGAGGTCAGAAAAAAGATCACTAAGTAGAATCACAAGTACCGGACCCAAGCAAACAAGACAAAGAAAAAGGTGACTTTTAACAAAGGAGATCTAGTGTGAATCCGACTGAAGAAAGAGCGATACCCAGTAGGAGCATTTGACAAACTCAATCCCAGGCAGATGGAACTTTCAGATTACTTTAGAAGCTAACTAATAATGCCTATAAGATCGACCAACCAAGGGATTACAAAATTTCTTTCATGTTCAATGTCGTGGACCTGACATCGTACTACGAAGACGTATAAGCTTTGATGGATGAAGTCGAAGCTCGCCTGACCTGGGAAATTGACGCGGGGCTTGGCTGAAACAGTCCAACCCGGTTCAACAAGAGATTGGTCTAGCAGGGGGCTGGATCGACCATTTATTCTAAAGAGCGGGAACTACCGCCCATTTCCCCTCATCTCCTATTCTCTTTGTGTGTGTGTGTGTGTGTGT
>NW_018214329.1:0-1147 GCF_001263595.1 Phalaenopsis equestris | reverse complement strand
ACTTATCAACATATTATTCAATAAGCTGCAGCTGCTCCAAATAAACCTTGAAGATGAGTATGAATGTATAGCGGCACCTTTAGGCCTCTTTTTTTGACCCTCACCGCACCCTTCAAAATCAACCTACTGCCACACACCTTGCACCCAAACTCTCCCATTCCCCACTAAAGTCTACAAAATTAATGCCGAGATCAACGGTCAAATATCAAAAATATACGACCAATACTCATTTTTTCCCAAAATATATAAGCAATAAAATTAGATTTTTTTTTTTCAAATCTGTTTCCCACTAAGGCTTAATTGGAATTTGAATTTTAATCCAATTACTAATCATATTGATATATGATAATTAGTGTGCAATGAGGAAATGTGTCGGCATGAATCTTGGGTGGTAGCCATACAAGAAAAAGCATATGAAAAAAGGGTTCACCGACAAAAGACTCGGGGACCAAGTTGTCCTACTGGACATATCAAAGTCAAGGCCAACCAAGTTAACCGAACAACCTGAACCTGAGTGGTTTGATCACAAGCAAGACACAAGTTATTTCGCATCATTCACAACGATTAAGCCAATTTAAGGGGGAGCTAACTAGTCTGGTCTTGTAATTATGCCGGAGACATTCAACAATCCCCATGAACATCATTAAAAGTTAATATTATGACAAGTCTTATATTGTTCCTCGGGATTTATTTCTCTAAGGCAGTTGTTTATCGGATTATGGTGATTCACACTCAACTCGATAGCTTGTCTTTGTTATGACGACAAGAGTTTTTCATTAGGGATGAAGGCTCGACGGTCAGCCCAACCAACCGATCGACAAAACTTAACAGTAACAGGTCAATCAACCGGCAACGTCTAGCGAACTTAGCCGAGTTGGACTGACGACGCCTACCAACTCCTCATTAGCCTAGCCAACCTGAAAAACATCTACCAAACCTAGCGACCAACAATATTAAGGGCTCGTCAGTTCATCCAGCCGAGTGAGAGAGAAACCAAGCTTTGGGCCCATATATGCAAAAATACCTTAAATAACCTGTATAGCTCTCAATTAAAGCAGTGACATAAATGTAACTTCTCACCTTATACCCACTTTTTCTATAAAAAGGTAATCATTCAACTAAGAAAGAGTTACACACTTGTTACAAA
>NW_018214328.1:0-1147 GCF_001263595.1 Phalaenopsis equestris | reverse complement strand
ACAAATCTCAGGCTCGCTCAAGCTTGACTGGTTTACACCCATTGGGTGATTTTTGACTTTTTAGTGCAGAGATGTTACTTATAGCTCATGTGGTTGGAATGGTTTCAAAGGAAGATGAGGAGAGTTGTGGTCGAAATGGTTTCAAGTGCTACCTACAACCACTTTCATCTTGATGCGGTTGTAGCTGTATTGTGGAGCAAGGAGAAGTAAGACTACTTTCCACACATTCAGAAATGACATCGTGTGAATTGTTCCAAGAGAGAGATTATTTTCGAGCAAAAAGAAGTTTTAGATGATGAATAAGTAATTATGAAGTTTTGGCTGTTGAAGAAATAAATACACATGTTTTGAGCTTCATACTAGTAAATTTTTGAAAAAAAACTACTCACCTTAGTTTATTATCGACATTATAATCGAAAATAATATTTTTTTTTATAAGGTGAGGGCCACACCCAACTTTATTAAAAGGAATAAAATATGTACCACAGTCTCCAAAATAACTCTGCATAATATAAACACAGAAACAAAATAAAAGACAAAAAAAAAAACAAAAGGGATGACAAGCGGCACAACTTCTTACAAAAACAACAAAAAGGATGAAACAACAACTTAAAGCAGGTGATTGAGCGCTTTGAAGTAACAACCAAGCAGACCTTTAATCGAAGAAGTGTGTCAAATTAACTCTTTAAGGAAGCCAAGAGAACACCAAATGAAAGAATGAAGATCCTCCAACAACAAAAACTTCAAACTGTAACTTCAATATAAGTCTCTAACCATTCAAAATAATAAAATGTCTGATAGAAAGAGCTTACAACAAATTTGAAGCAACATCTACAACAAACAATAAAGAAGAAAGAAGAGAGAATAACATTCTTCTAGTTTCTAATTCTATGACTACACATAAAAAAATAAATTGTCCACTATCAGAAACAAAACAACAAAGACATATATCGAAAAAGACTATACAAATAAAGAGGATCCATTAAGCCAATGATACAAAACATAAAGAAGATTACTTTTAGAATTAACTTAAAAAATAAGATATCTTCTAATCTTTAAAGTAATTTTAATAAAATCTTTTCAAAATGTAGAGATTTTAGACATATATTTAAAGCACAAAGTGTCATAATAGTCCATACTCCAATTA
>NW_018214327.1:0-1146 GCF_001263595.1 Phalaenopsis equestris | reverse complement strand
TTGTAAATTAAGAAATAAAAAAAATAAAAACTCATTTAATAAACACAATCTAAAAGTCATCTCTAATTAATGCAACAATAACAAGAGCCTTATTGCTCATTTAATATCAAAGATAATTTTATAGACATTCTATATACTTCACCCAAACAAGTATCATACAACACTTGATCAATGTAGGCTAAAACCCTATATATAAATGAAAACAAAAATTTTAGCTTCCAAAAAATCTATCATGTTACTTTAATTAGAGAGTAGAACAAATAAATTTACAAGCGTCCTAAACTTAATAATGTAAATAGTCTCATAATTCTATGCATAAACACCAACAAATTTGGTTATCTTATTCATCAAGTAATTTATATACATCAGTCAGTTAAAAATAAAATTAACTAGAAAGACAAGATGATGTCTTATGTGTGTTGTACGCTATAGCTCAACAATAGAATGCTAAATTGCTTAGTTAAGCATTGCATGCAAATAATGTAAGATGGGTGCTTATGGGCTATAGCACGTGCTATTACATAGTATTGAAAAATAGGATTTCAATCTAGTTTATGTACATTCTCTTGAATAATATGCAAACATGCTGCGTAGTAGTTGTCTCATCATCATAACTGTGAGAATTAAAACCAAATTTTACCAAATAAACAAACACTGACTTGAAATTTACCTGAAGTCTTTCAAAAACGACCAGGCATTTCTCCTCATTTCGGTCATTTGTATAACCAGCCATCATGGTATGATATAAATCAATCGGTGCATCAATTCCTTGTTCCTCCATCTCTCTCACAAGTACTTCGGATCTAGACATGTTGCCAATTTGACTGCATGGATTGACAAAAGCTTAGCCATGACAATGAATAGAAATCTTAAACAATTGAAATTATCTTAACTTATATATATGCATGAAAACCATGCAAACAAAAGAGCAGTAAAGTAACTCTTGAAATCCATATGATAGTTCAAAGGAAATTTAGAGAACAGAAATTTATGCAATAAAAAAAGAGAACGTTTAGTAATTTCCTTGCTCTTTATTGAAATTATGAACAAATAGTCTCTTTTAACACTGATTTGATATTTCCATGTTAAGAAAATGAGTTTAACAGAAGGAAACAGAAGATTGAAAATTTGCAATACGCAAGCAAA
>NW_018214326.1:0-1146 GCF_001263595.1 Phalaenopsis equestris | reverse complement strand
CCAACAATAGATAAAAAGAAAATGTATACATAAAAAAATAAATATTTTATCTTAAACTTGAATTAATACTCTTAATTTTATATATATTATTATTGATTCGGAAAGAGAATAATAATTGCGATTGAAAATAAAAATAGGAGAGAGCTTGGACTCAAATAATAATGAGCAGAGAAAAAAGTTATTCAATATGATGATGATTCCAGTGAAAACTCGAGTGATGAGAGAGTTGAAGATTTATTATAATTTATTATAGTTTTATTTAGACCTATATATTTTATTGTGTTGAATAAAATGACAAAGAAATCTAATATACTAAACTTATCATATGGTTTACTTTATTTTTCCCTTAATATTTTATATTAATTTCATTTGATGTCTAACACTACTTTGATCAGTTGATGCCAACATTATATTTTATTCTTTGTGCAATTTATTACATGATACTTTGTGACTCATACAATTTATTATTTGATTAGGCACAATTTGTCATTCTTTACTATAATATGATGTTAATATGCTTTTAGTATATTTATAAATTATGATGCTAACAATTTAATATTTACATTTATTTTAACAAAACAATTTTCTAACTATAAGGCTTACACCTCAAAATGCCTTGAGACTTGCACTTTGCTCCACAACCAAAAAAAGCTTCAATACTAAATTGCACAATTTTAAGAAAATACTCACAAGCATAAGTGTATATCAATGGGAGTTAAGTTTTAAAGTTCAATGGGAATTCATAAATGTTATGACTCTTTTCTTGATCACAACTAAAAATATCTTACATTGCTCTTAAATCTCCTCCACCACATCACAATTGAGTTGCCATGCAGCTTACACCACATTTTTGACCAAACATAGCACATTAAGAGCCAGAAGACACATGAAAAGGAACCAAAACACAACAAAAATAAGGAAATGTGGGCAAGGTCACATGATGTAAATGACCACAAATGTATATGATCTCTCAATTTCAAAACCTTGATAATCATTTTTCACTTCAATTTAGATTTTTTATTCTTCTTCTTTTATTTTTTTTAAAATGATAAAAAAAACTAAAATGGGACCTCAACCATAGACGAGCCCTCAATTTCAAATCTTGATAATCATTGTTCACTTCACTTTATATTATTGGTTCTTCTT
>NW_018214325.1:0-1146 GCF_001263595.1 Phalaenopsis equestris | reverse complement strand
AGTGTCAGGTAAACAGATTGTGTTGCACACTTGCACAATACAGTAGTTCTTAGGAAGATTTACATGCAAAAAACTTAATTCGTGTGTGTATGCGCGTGTCTATATAACACCTAAAATTCATTTTTTACATATATACCACCATTCCTAAACTTCAATTATTTACATATATGCCACTTTTCCTACTGGTATACCATAAACACATTTTCATCATCTAGTATAGATCTCGAGGCATGGCACAAATCTAACTGTAAAACTAAAAAAAATTATTCAAAGTCACATTAAAATTATTCAAACTCACATTAGTTTAACTCGAGTCAAATCAATCTTGGAACAAGATGATAAACCATTTTTTGAAACTTCTATGTGTCTAATTGGATGGACAAACACATTCCAAATCCGACAAGTTTACACCCAAATCGAGTGTCTCGACAAGACGAGTCCAACAAGCCCAAAATCTCTCAATTTGAACATCATTATAGTCTTGAATGCCCACAGAATATCGTCCAATCGAGAGAACTTCTTTGGGTTATCCAATGGATTGGTCTGGATTCCATTCTTATTTGTACGGAGGCCTCCCTAGACTATAAATGGAGTCTACCCCTCTTAAAGGGGTATCTAAACCTTGAATCAGATGAAAACCGGAGCTTGGAGGAGGATCAAAGAGAGGAGCTAAAATCCAGTGTTTAGCCCTAAATATCTGATAAACGTTTCTAATTCTTGTCAGAGCCAACCACCATCAACCACCACTCTTTAGCTGTCATCGAGCACCATCAACTATCCCTTGGACTTTGCAGAGTAACAAAGCACCTTGTTGAACAACGAGCAATGTTGCACAGTAACGAAGCCTTTTGTTGAACAAGCCTGACATTGCAGAGTAACGAAGCAATGTATGGAGCAGCGACTAATTTTCTAAGTGGCAATGTAATATGTGGAGCAGCAAAACAATCTACAGAGTTGTGCATCATTTCAAACGCTGCACAACGACGCACTTTGATGACTGTGTACCGAAGTTCTGATAATTGCAATAGCTCCTAACAGTTGTGCAACTTGTCCTTCTGACTTCTGCAGACTAGCACTGTAACTATGTGTCTCTTTCACACCAGTGGGGCAAGGGCATGTACATATACCCATCAAACTATAGTGGAT
>NW_018214324.1:0-1146 GCF_001263595.1 Phalaenopsis equestris | reverse complement strand
TATTTTCCACTTAAAAATTGAGGTGTCTCATTTACTTGTTTCTCTTTAATTATCTGAGTGTGTGTTTAGTTTTTGTGCAACACTAAGACACTAAATAATCACTCCACCGTTGTAGACCTTGTGACACGCATCACACATAAAATTTAATATTTAGTCACACACGTATGTACATATGCACATATATATACATATATATGCCACTTTGTTTATGCAAAAAAAATGACACACCTTTTAAAAATTAAAATAATAATATTTTTAATTGGATATACATATATAAGAAATAATGTTTATGTTAGTTGGAATTGGGGGGCATGTATTTAAGTAAATGCCCAAATATCATATCTACACATATGTAGGAACATATCTCACATTATGTCAACTTATATGAAAAAAAAATCAAGAAAAATGGAGTAGTTGTAATATTCAACTTGGAATCTTTTTTAATAAAAGCTTTACAAACATGAAGTCTGTAATTATATTTTTTTATAGCCTGTTTGTCGGATTACTCACTTGACCATTAATTATATCAAGTACTTATGCTTATATGAAATTTCTTCATGTTTATATGAAATAATCTTTTATTAATAAATAAAAAAATTCCAAAAGTTGTTGGAGTCTCCATTTGACAAAACAAGCTTTGATAATGTTATGAAAAATTATTAGCATTCATATGTCAGCAAGAAGTTTTAGCCTTTCGCACAAATCTCGAGACCTCTTTTGAATAATGATTATTCTAGATTCAAATTTAAGATTAGTCAAAGCCTAGATTTCAGCAAGTTTATAGACAAACTAACCGTCTCAGCAAGATGAACCCAATGATATTAAAATTGGGTTAGTCAGAGTCCAATCAAGTCTGGAACAGACCATTAATACTGTTATGGAGAATAGGGTCTTCTATAGGTGAGCCTTTGAATAGTTTGTTCTGGAATTGGTCATATGAAAGTCAGATCCAGGTGATAGCAGGTTTCAGTTCAAACATGTTGCTCTGAATGGGAGGGTTATCAATACTCCCATGAATTTCATCTATCATGGGGCTGGCAAATTTCCTGCATGGTTTGTGAATGATATTCCCTTTCTCAAGGTTTGTCATCTCTTCTAAATTTTTTTTCTAAAGTTTCTTAAGCTTTTTGGTTTTTTTTTTTTTTT
>NW_018214323.1:0-1146 GCF_001263595.1 Phalaenopsis equestris | reverse complement strand
AAACACAAATTTTATATATAAAAGAAAGTTCATATCTATGAAGCTCCTATGAACAAATTATCTACCTAAATAAGCATCTTAAACTAAATGAATGCAAATAAAAATAAAATTAATTCAAAAGCCTAGAGAAATTAATCATTTGCATTCATATTGCTTATCTGCCTTATTTTCATGCTCTTCTGCCATTATGTATTCAAGGTTAACCCGATATATAAGGATGTGAGGCACTTCTCAGAGATTGTTGTATCAAAAGTTTGCCTTAGTTACACTTTAAAATTCAATCACGTAAATTTTTTTTCTTAAGAAAAAACAATAGAAATTGTGAGTTATTATGTTAGCTAAAAGCATTGCACACCAGACACAATCAAGCAACTTGATTCTAGTGGTCAATTTGCAAGCCATGTCTCCTAAATAAAATATTTGTCTTCCTTAGCTTGATTCATTAAGCCAAACTATATGATTTGAAAATAATTATGTGGGTTTAATTGATTATTCTTTTTCGGTAGAACTATAAATTTAATGGAGTCTAGTTTTATTTCAATTCTATGTAGAAATGAAACTAGAAGTTTTTTGGAATATCATTAGACTTAAATTTGATATTCCACTTTGACATTAGTTCTCATCTTAGTTTAGAATTTGAGATACATGATTTCTCTTTGCTATATCATAAATCCTTATCTCTTGGATCTTTCTTTACTCTTGTGTCATAATAACATAAATCTCAAATTTTTAATAGAACAAAGAATTAAAATAGAAATCAAATTTAAATTTTAAAACCTAAAAGAAAGTTTAGAGTATTACTAAGCTCTTCAATATCTAACACTTCTTTATTTAATTTTGTGTTTGAAAAGAACTGTTCTAAAATAAATTAATTATAAGAGTTTATCTTTTAGTGAAAATATGCACCCTACAATAAACTAGACCATATCTTGCCTAAATGGCATAGGAGAAAAATCCCTGGATCACATAGACACTATTTCTTTATCTTTATTTTGTGGTTGAATCTATTATAAAATAATATTTTTATCTTTCAAAATAATATAATATTTTTAAAATCGTATTTGATAAGTTTAATAAAATTTAAAAATTTGTGTGACAATAAAATTTTCAATATTATTTTCTAGTAACTTTATTGGGTTCAAACAT
>NW_018214322.1:0-1146 GCF_001263595.1 Phalaenopsis equestris | reverse complement strand
AAAAAAAAATTAACAATACAATTAATTTTCATTTGCATTTAGTGCATCTTATTGGTAACAAAGCAACTTAAATAACTTCAAGATATTTGACTTAGATATGAAGTTATAATAGATTAATATATAAATTTGTGATTCAATTTTATGAGAATGATGGCTATTATTGTGTTCAATAAATTAGGCTGTAAGAAGGAAGATCGATCTCAATCATCTCACATACCAAATTAAATAAATGAAGAAGTGGATTTTTTTCTAAAGAAATACATAGACCTGTAACCATAATGTCTTGCTCACTTAAATGATTTTCATTATTTTAGAATGTCATATAACAAAGTATTGAATCCGAATTTTTTTAACGGCCTCATACCCCCTAACCAAATTATTTAAGAAGAAATGTGAGAAAATAAAATGTAGAAGAAGAGAGAAAACCTCTAAATATGGAGATGAATGAGGGGAAGTCTAATACAGGCATTCTTCCAGCAAAAATGAATACCCCCTATACTGATGTAGACAGGACTTGAAGTTTACTAGGCTATTTATTAAAAATTGGATTAGTTGAAGTAAGAAATTTGAGTATGAATATTCAAATTTTTTTATCAAAATAATGATGTAATTATTATACTTAATTTAAAAAAATTTTAATTAATATTTAATTAATTTATTTATATTATAATCATAAAAAATAAATCAAAATAGTAAACAAGTTTTATAAAATTTAGATGAAAGTGGTATTTCCTAAATTTTTTCTCTTGATGCTAGTTAGTTGAGAATAAAGTTCAAAGTTGTTATCAAAGTATGGCATTATCTCATAGATCAAATATGTACCTCAATATTCAAATTTCTTTCAAATAAAAAAAAAACAATTCAGTTACTTTTTAGTTTAATTTAATGGATCCTATTGATAAAAAGGTAATTTAAATAAGTTCAAAACTTATGATTTAGATATGAAGTTTTGTTATATTAACTTATAGATTAATTAACAAAATTTGTGATTCAATTTTATGAGAATTCATTGATGGCTAGTGATTTATTCAATTAATTGACCTAGAAGAAATAAAAAATAGAAGGAGATGGAAAATCTCTAAATTTAGAGATGAAAAATGGGAAATTTTATACTGTATTTTTTCTAGCAAAAAAGAACACCCCCAC
>NW_018214321.1:0-1146 GCF_001263595.1 Phalaenopsis equestris | reverse complement strand
CCAAAATTTTGGCTCGTAGCTTAGCTCGTTTATTTCGATATGATCTCGATCAAAGTGAAAATTTGAATCAACTTTTGAGCAATTAATCTTCGAGCTAAATTCACAACCCTATGGCTCCTTAGATGGAGAGATTTATGAGAACATAGGGAATCAGGAAACAAGTTTTAAGAACACTAAAAATAAATTGCAGATTTTTTTTTTGATATTTTAAAAATAAACGCAGATCCGCTCAAAATATGATAATAAGGAAATAAATCAGTTTTTTTTTTATTTTTTTTAACCTGTTAATAAAAGAAAAAAAACATAAAGCAAAATATTGATTCTTAACAATCCCTTGAAGCAAAATGATTCCTTGCTTATTATCATTCTCTAGTGTAGAACAAGAAGTAAACACAATATGAAATAGGGCAAACAAGTCCTTAATCCAAAAAAGATGAGTTTTATCAGTCCTAAAAGAAAAAAAAAAGGAGAAAATAGTGTTTTAGTGCTTCTTTGTGTGATGAAATTGCTATTGAGAGATATATATTTTATGTGTTATTTATATGTTATTACATATTTATGAGTCATTTTATGATGTTTTTAAGATGTTAAATCATGCAAGTGGCTTGATAGAGTGTTTTAGGATTGTTAATCTAAGAAGTGGCATTGCTTGTCCTTCCCTTCTCTTCTCTAATTTGAGATTTTGATATTGTAAAAACCTATTGAAATGTTTAGTGCTTATTTAAGTTTATAAAGAAGTTTTGAGTGTGAAACTCAAGGGAGGAAACTTGGTTACCAAATTCATCAATCAAGCCTTGCTTGGTGGCTAGTCTCCACCATATACTATTTTGGCTAGTAAATGTATTCCAAGTATTTATTTTTATTTAATTTCCTCATCGTAGTATCATTTCACTACATCCTTACCATGTTTCTGCCATATTTCTCACAATTTAAGTTATGTATAAGCCCAAATTAAACCCATAAGCTAAAAATTCTAGGTCACCTTGACTTTAACTAGTTTTGAAGGTCTTAAACCCTTTAAATTTTTTCAATACTTTTCTTAAAAAAACTAAACACATTCTTCTCTCTGTAAATAATTTCAAGCTTGGTTTTCTCATTTGAACAATTAATTACTTCTTATGCTTTGAATAAATGCTTTATTTTAAG
>NW_018214320.1:0-1145 GCF_001263595.1 Phalaenopsis equestris | reverse complement strand
TATATATGCATGTATGTATGCATATGTATATAACACTTAAATTTAATATTTACTTATATAATATTTAGTATTATAATCACATCAAAATATTGCATGAAAATATATTTTTTATTTTGCAAAAGTTAAGCCTTTATGATATTTTGGTGTTATAAAAATGGGCGCATTCTTTTTCGTTCAGTAAAATAATTTTTTTTCTGATGTTATCCCAAAATTATTTCACCGGAAATGTAAGTTTTTGGAGCTTCTCTAAACGAAACTTAGGAAGTCACTTGTATAAATACAAAAGAATTAAGTGATATATATGTAAATCTTCATAATCTTTAGTAATTTTTAATTCTATAAGTATAAGTTTAGTTGTTAATAAAGTGATGGAGGAGTCTCATTGCAAGAAGCCCTTACTTTCAGTTTTCTAAACACATTCTTTGGATTCCACTGAATCTGGATACACCTTTTCGATGCAGAGAAGACAACTTTTGTCACAAAAAATGAGTATGAAGTTATAATGTGATGCCTTTCGGCTTAAATAATGTTGATAGAATCTAACAAATTTTGATTATTGCAATTTTAGAAAATAAAAATGAAGAAATATTGAAGTCTACATTGACGATCTCCTGCTAAAAAGTAAATCGCTAGAACAACATTTACAAGTGCTAAGGGAAACTTCTGCAACTCTGAGAAAGTTCAACCTAAGGCTTAACCCTCTAAAATGTACCTTGGGAGCCCGCTCCAGAAAATTTCTCAGATGCTTGCTCACACCCCAAGGATTAAAGTCAAATCCTGAGAAAGTTCAAGCAAAACAAGACATGCCGCCTCCCAAGGATCTCAAGGGAACGTAAGTCCTAACCAAACATATTGCAGGCTTAACAGATTCATTTCAAAATCTGAAGACCATTCTTGTCTTTTCTTCAAAAATATTAAAAGCTCTAACCAATCTGCTTGGACTGTGGAGTGTGTTCAAGCCTTCACACAATTAAAGGTTTTCTAACCTCACTTTCTTTGCTGCAAATCCCAAGTGCAGGAGAAGAATTCTAAATTTATCTTGGTGCTGGTAGAGAGGTTGTCAGCTCAGTACTCATTTGACTGACAAAATATTCAAGGGACTTGAACGAAGATACATGATAATGAAAAAACTCGCACTGGCGCTA
>NW_018214319.1:0-1145 GCF_001263595.1 Phalaenopsis equestris | reverse complement strand
TGGTACCAAAATTTTGATGCTTGTATGGATGCAAATGGGTAAAATAAGACTAATTAAGACCATTATATTTTTTTAAGGAAGTTCTCTGACACTGATCTTCTAATTTTTTTACTATATTCCGATGACATGTTGATCATTGGTCATGATACGACTAAGATTAAGAAGCTTAAGTTAGAACTCCATAAATCTTTTACCATGAATGATTTGGGCCCAACAAAGTAAATACTTGGAATGAAGATTATTCATGACATGAATAAAAATATGCAAAAGAAGTACATAAAAAAGGTTCTTGAAATATTCGATATGAGCAACATGAAGCAAGTAGTATCTTCACTTGTGGGTCAGTTTAAACTTAGCGCTAAACAATGCCCTACAAGTAAGAACGAGAAGCAACAAATGAAGAGTGTGTCTTACACATCTATAGTTGGTAGCTTGTTGTATGTTGTGGTATGTACAGGGCAAGTCATTTCTCATGTAGTTAACATAGTTAGTCATTTTTTTTCCAATTCAAGAAACGAGCATTTGAAAATTGTTGAATGAAATTTTAGGTATATTAGTGATTCTTACAAAGTGTGTTTGTATTTTTGAAATGATAATCCTTTTTGGATGGTTACATAGATGTAAATATGGCAGGTTATGTGGACTTAAGAAATTCCACTACATGATACTTGGCTACTTTTGAAGGGGGAGCAGTTTCATGACAATCTAAACTATAGAAGTGTGTGGCTTTCTCAACTATAGAAGTTAAGTATATTGCAGTCACAAAAGGATTTCCTACAAGAGTTGGGCCATAAGCAAGATAAGCTTGTTTTATGTTGTGATGGAAAAAGTGCAATTCATCTAAGAATTCCCATTCCACTCTTGTTCAATGCATATTGATGTGAGGTATTATCAGATATTAATGATATGTTAGACTTAAAAATCTTATAACTTGAGAAGATCCATACCGATGATAATGATTTTTATATGATGACAAAAAATTTACGGAAAGAGAAGTTTATATTATGTTGAGAAATCACAAGTATGGGAAGCATTTTCTCCACATCATTGGGAGGGGGAGATTGTTGTGGGTCTTTCCCACATGAATGCTTTCTAATGTGTAGTTTGGCAATCCGATTTCTGGTTTTCCTTTAAGAAAAAAAAAA
>NW_018214318.1:0-1145 GCF_001263595.1 Phalaenopsis equestris | reverse complement strand
TTTTTTTTTCTTCT
Organism: Phalaenopsis equestris; assembly: GCF_001263595.1. NCBI lineage: Eukaryota > Viridiplantae > Streptophyta > Magnoliopsida > Asparagales > Orchidaceae > Phalaenopsis > Phalaenopsis equestris. The sequence goes on along the minus strand of NW_018214318.1, from coordinate 1,131 downwards.
TATGAAATACAATTAAAAGAAGACAAGAAATTAAAAAAGCAATTACTTTTACATGAACTATAGTAAGTAGTTCTGACAAACTTGATGTTGAATAAACTCTATCTCGTACTTGAATTTAACAAAATTTGTGAATTACTTTAAATAAATATAAAACTAAACAATTGGAAGTCTTTCTGAAAGAACAAATTTTTCATATAAAATCTCAATTAGAAAATTTTAATGAACGAATCATATTAAGATATATGATTTTAAAACAACAGTCAGAATTAGGATTGTTTATGCACTGGATCTTGTGTATAGAGTAACTCAGTGATCTAAATACGGTACGACGACACACCCCGAATAATGTGTAATAATGCACACCAAATATGGTGTAACAACATACCCTAATATTGTGTAAAAATGTACTCTCAATGCAGAATAATGAGTTACTTCATATCAAAGATTCAGTGATAACTACCTGTAATAAATGCCTACACCTATCATATTTAGAATACAAGAACTCTCTTCAAACACCTGAAGCTCTCTCCTTATAGCTCCACAACATGACCTACAACTTGTGTGTCTCACTACTACTATAGCTCCCTACTACGACATTGATGACCAACTGTTGCTATTGCAGCTCTCTAGTACGGCCTATGTGGCTCACTGTTGGAGCTTTCAATTACGACCTTTACTGTCCATTGACGCTCCTATAGCCAATAACTAGGGCCTATGTGGCCAACTACTACTACGACTCTCAATTGCAGTCTTTATGTCCAACTGATACTATCACAACCACCAACTACAATAGTTGTAGCTGATTTTTGCAATCAATTATATAGCCTTTGCGGTCTGCTCACACTATTAATGTCATGAAAAACATTTTTTTAGTACAATTATCACTAGATTACTCTTATAAATCTATGATTATCAACTACGTAATTCAATCCTCCATAATTTAGGAAAAGTGTTAACCCATGTACTTGCGAACCTATAGTGGATCTTTTCGAGTGGGCTAGACACTGTATTTTTTTTCTTTTTTGGATTTTCTATGCAAAAATTTCTTGTCTTTCCTCAAGCTATTATCCTTTTATCCTTTTGTGTGATGAATTTCATATAACATTGAGACGTTAAATTATCACTCTACCG
>NW_018214317.1:0-1145 GCF_001263595.1 Phalaenopsis equestris | reverse complement strand
TTTGTTTGTTAAAGCAATGTATCCCGACACCTCCCAAAACTATTTTACCGGAACGTTAATTTTGTCATTTTAGAACTCGTGTGATAATGTCTGTTCCGCCACATGACTTTTAAAAGAGTTTCTCCGTTCGACAAAGCTCCTTCAAATGAGGCATTAGTCTTCAGTTTATTAATGAGTATATAGATGAATGTATTAACTTTAAATGTAATGCATTTATGGCATCCATTAAAGGAAATGATATGGAGTTAGAATTATGCACTTTTGGAAGTTGTTCTGCCTAACCATTATTAATACAATGTGATCTTTATTAAGATTATTGTTTTGTTTAAGGATTAGAAAGCATTATTTAAATGCTTAAGGAGGCAGGCTGTCTTAAAAAACAAGAAGATAGATAACTAGTAATAATTAACAGCTTGTAAATTCATGCCCTCATTTGATCAACTAAAGTAATTTATTATAATTTTTTAGAGCTAACAAAATAATCAAATCATATTGAAGAATAATGTACTACAATTGTTGTAGAAATGGATGCTCATAAAAATTTTCTATAAATTTTTGTATATAGTGAGGTGAAATGAAATAAATATATGTATTTTGGCATGCAGATAAGTAGGGATAAGAATAATAATATTAATTTTTTTATTGCTAGTATAACTATTCATGTCGAGATTTAGATTGAGGGGAAGGAGGATAGAATGAAGGTCTGGCAATTGATTTTGTCATTCCTTAAAACATTAAAAGAGATGTGGTGCATGACACAAGAAACATTAACTCATATCTTGTTAGTGCATGCATAAATGATGTTGTAAGAGTGACAAGATGTGTTAGCTCATCTTTCTTGCATAAAGATAATATAAAGTTAAAATTTATCAAAGAAAATGAACAAAGAATAAGAAATATTTCATTACAAATTTCACAAATCCATTAGGCACAATGTAAAAGCCTATGAATCCATAAACCATTGATCCCCTCCACCCAATTGTGAGGAGTAATTGTCTTCCTTCAAGTATTGGTTAGTTATGTTGAAATACATCTAAATAGAGATAGATAAGAGTTAGCACTCCAAGTGCAACATAATTTTTATCATTAAATGCACCCACAACATGATTAATTAATAAGTTAATTTTTTATTAATTTATTGATTG
>NW_018214316.1:0-1145 GCF_001263595.1 Phalaenopsis equestris | reverse complement strand
CTTCATCGCCCCGGCGGTCGTCTCTTCACCACCCACATCTTCGGCGAGCGAACCGTCTTCTCCGCCGACCCGGAGTTCAACCACCTCGTTCTCGCCGGCGAAGGTCGCATCTTTGAGGGAAGCTACCCCTCTTCTATCTCCACTCTCCTCGGCCGCCATTCTCTTGTTCTCATGAAGGGCAAGCTTCACAAGCGCATGCACTCTCTTACCCTCACCCGCTTCGCATCCCCAGCCGTCATCCGCGCTTCTCTTCTCCCCGACATCGACCGCGTTGTCCGGCGCAACCTTAGGTCTTGGCCCGCTTCTCTGCGGCTTCTCGATCAGGCTAAAAAAATCACTTTTGAGCTCACGGTGGAGCAGCTTGTCAGCGAGGGGCCGGGGGAGTGGACGGATGATCTTCGCCGCCATTATAATGCTCTCATTGATGGCTTTTTCTCTCTTCCACTACCCTCTTTCCTTTCTTTTACTACCTACGGCAGGGCAATCAAGGTCGTTCTGGTTCTCGTTCGCATTTTCTTAGCCATTTATGGAACAAAGTTCAAACATTTTCGATGCTGTGTTGACAAGTTTTGGATTTTGGGTTTTGTTAATTAGGCGAGGAAGAAGGTGGCGGAGGAACTGATGAAACTGGTGAGGAGGAGGAAGGAGGAGAAGATTGTCGTCGAAAAGGGAAAAAAGAAGGACATGGTGGATGAGCTGCTCGATGCGGACGATCGATTCACGGAAGAGGAAATAGTTGATTTCCTTCTTTCCTTATTTGTAGCCGGCCATGAGACCACGCCGACGATCATGACTCTCGCCGCCAAATTTCTAGCTGAGAATCCCTCCACCTTCGTCCTCCTCAAGGTACCCTGCAATTCCGTTTATCTTTTACTTAGTCGTATAAATGGATGAAAAAAGGAGAGACCTTTGCGCATTGCAGGAAGAGCACGATGAGATACGGAGGAAGAAGATGGGCGATTTCGAAGCATTGGATTGGAACGATTACAAGTCGATGCCTTTCACACAATGCGTCATCAACGAGACTCTCCGCGTCGCCAATATAATCGGCGGCGTGTTTCGCCGCGCCGTCGCCGATGTTCATTTCAAAGGTCTTCATTTCTACTCCGTAATGATTAAAAAAATCAGGTTTTTAAGGTGATGTC
>NW_018214315.1:0-1145 GCF_001263595.1 Phalaenopsis equestris | reverse complement strand
TGATCCTGAAGTCTTCTATACCAGACTATTTATGGCTTAAAGAACTCTACATGCCAATGTTTTGCCATCTTCACTTAGCATCTTCTACAGCTGGGCTTTCATTCTAGTGCAACAGTTCCCTCATTATTTTTACCCTCTAAAAATGATGCTTTCATATGTATTCTTATATAAGGCTTCTATATTTGGTTCCATATCTTAGTTTTTAGGTATTGTTTATCTTAATCAAACCTACTATGTTAAAAGTCTTCTTCAACATTCTGGTATGGTTGAGTGTAATTCTATTCAATCTCCTCTAGCTACAAGAACAGTTCAAATATAGTTAATGCAATTCAGTTCCATCAACCTAAATTTTTTCGTCATCTCATTAGTTCTTTATAATATCTCATTAACACACGTCCGGACGTCCCGCTTGCAGTCAATAAATTGCCATAATACAAGCATAAGCCTTTTCTTTGCCATTCTCAAGCTCTCAAACTTCTTCTCTATTATATCAAATCTATCATTCTGTTTTACCAAAATAGCTTACAGCAAGCCTGGCTTTTCTTTCTTCAGGAACTAAACAGCATGTTCCCATATTCTTTAGCAGTCATTAATTTCATCGCTAATGTCTAAAACTATTGCTAACATTGCGAAGCAGTTCAGATCACTGTAACTAATTGCAATGGTTCGATGTTAGGGATCTAAATTTCTGTTAACTGAAGCAATTTAAAACACAGTTATAAACGAGTTTACTTGCGCTCCTTCATAGAATAAATTAAATAAACATATATCTTAATCCCAGTCTGTGATTAAATGATGTGAAATTATAAAAAATATATTATAAGAGAGTATACTTAAATTAATCTCTTCTAAGAGTTTAATATTTTGCTTGAAGAAAATTGAAAAAAATTATATACACAATTAATGGTGACAAAGAAAGAAGCATTCACAATAAAAAAATAGTAATTATAAAGAAAAATGAAATTGAATCTATATTATTAGTCAAAACTCGATTAAGACGTTATCCCAAGGTAACGGATGTCATGATTATCGTCTCGCCTGTGTCAGCCAACTTGTAATACCGATATCCAGACAAAAATATTAAACCAAATAGATGAGTACATTTTACCCATATTTAATAGTATATATATATATATATATATATA
>NW_018214314.1:0-1145 GCF_001263595.1 Phalaenopsis equestris | reverse complement strand
AAAAAAAAATTCTAACCCAACTCATGGATTCAAAGCCCAAATCCACTCATTTCCCATTTCTTTTCTTAGGTCATCCATGACTCAAAACCATATGATAGGACTAGAATAACCCATTAAAGACCTATGAAGCCCAAATATTTGGCTTGGTCTAAGTCATGATGAAGGGTGAAACACATGTCATCCCACATGGCAATCACTATAAATCCTTCTTGAACTAAGCCTTGATGGTCAAGCTAGATCATATATGACTTGCCTTATCTACCTCAAAGCCCTCTAATGAAGTCCAAGCCTTCTCCAACTCACCTTCTCCTCCATACTCACCTTCATGATGATCATACCATGGGAAATGGAAAAACATAACTCCATGGCCAAAAACATCCTCTAAAGTCCTTTGAGACCCTCTTAGCAGCCATCCAAACTCCTCCAATCACCACTGAGCTCCTCCATGGGCTCTAATGGCTACAAAAGAGGTAATCTTGAAATCCATAAAGAGACACTAGGCTTTTAATAGAGCCTCAAAACTCTCTTGCTCCCAATAACAAGGTTTTTCCCCATTACTCAGGTAGTTGAAACTTCATCTTTTCAGCCCATCAAACCCATTGAGAAACCCAAATTTCTTAAGCCAAAAATAGGACATTTTTTGGGTTATACATGAACTTCTTAGAAACTTAAAATCAAGCCTTCTCGTAGCTTCTAACCTACTTCAACACCAAACTGACCCACCATTTGGCCTAGCCTATAGTTAGAGCCAATTTCAATCCAAATTGAGCCAAGGAAAAGCTTTGTGAGTTAACATCGATTGTGTATGTCAAAGCTAATCGAGGCTACACCTCTTGGGACCAGGTATGGATCAAGAATAAAAAATTGCTTTGGATTTTGTCTTTTATGAAGTGAATGAACATTTCATGCTTAATAAATTATATGGATATGATTGCCTAGGAGAGACGAAGCTTTAGGACAAATCATGCATGATTTCATTGTGAATTGAGGAAGATTTTAGATTTTTATTATGAACAGTGCTTGGTTTATCAACCCATGGGAATGATAAACCGATATCATCCATTTTCTTGTACTATAAATGGGAGGACATGATGGAGTCAGAAAATGCAACCAGATGGAATAGGGAGAGCAAATTGAAGGCTAGC
>NW_018214313.1:0-1145 GCF_001263595.1 Phalaenopsis equestris | reverse complement strand
AAAAAAATAATTCTTACACCATCTAAAATGTTCATAAATTAAACTAGCTAGTACCCAGTTAACAATCAGCAAATCTCTTATTATTCCACAGACTAAAAATAATTAAACAAATTAGGTGCTAAGAGACAAATTAATATTCCCTAAACGAGCTAATCTATTATATATCGAGGTAGGAATGACGTCCATATCACTACTTACTAGGTTCAATGTCCAATGCCACCTCTTTTCTCCTTTACATCTTTCAGTGTAGGCTTGCCCAAGAGATGAATTGAAAGCACCAACCCTCCAACCAATTAGCATTTCACACGTAGCGTTAGATTTTGACAATGTAACTACCTCCTTAAAAGTTAAAAAATGTCAGATTATAATATATATATATATATATATATCACACCATGCAATTCTTATGCATTTACATGATTATCACAGAAGTATACATGCAATTCCATGTATTTACATATTTAACAATTAAATCTTTCATACTGCATAAAAATACCAATACATATTGCATGCATTATGTAAGATAACATGTATGTAAAAATTGAGGTTTAGATGATATAACTGTAAATACATGGGAATATAAAGATATGCATGTAAAATTTCCTAAGATAAAATCTTAGTGAGATCTATATTGAGTCAAATGTCAATCAATTAAGAATAATATGATAATTTTGAATTTGTGCTAGATCTTTATGTCTCTTGTCCTAATAGATAGATGACGGCTACCCTAAGCGTTTTGATACATGTTGTTGGAGATATGCATCATATCTAATTTGTATTGATGGCCTCGAGGTGGGTGTCAAATGTCATTTTAATTGTGTATACATTAAAATTGTCAACACAAAACTTAAAGCATTCGAACGGCCCATACAAGGGTCAGACAACTAAGGCGACCTTCAGCCCTACTGTCCACTGCATGATCAATAATTGACTGACACACTATGGAGAGAGTTTTAAATAACATACCACGCCGACAATCCTGATCAACCAGGACGTAGACGAGAATCTTTATCGAGGCTAATTAGTCTGCGACAGACGAGATCGACTTTCGATTAGGTGCCTCGGTTGTCTGACACGTATTTCACAGAGACACAGTCGTTACTCAGCCGGTTGCCTCTGTCGGTCAAATTCAAGCAAGTCAGTCA
>NW_018214312.1:0-1145 GCF_001263595.1 Phalaenopsis equestris | reverse complement strand
AGGCCTTGGTTGTATGGGTTGGTGGTGTATGTAAGGTGTGCTTCTGTGTTTGGGTGTGTGGGTTGGTGGTGTTTGTGAGGAATGCTTCTGTGTGGTGGTTGTGAGTGGTGTTTAAGGTGTTGTGGGTGTGTTTTGCAAGCCTTGGGTGTGTGGGTTGGTGGTGTATGTGAGGTGTGCTTTTGTGGGGTGGCTAAGAATGGTGTTTATGGTGTTGTGGGTGTGCTCTGCAGGCCTTGGATGTGTGGGTGTATGTGAGGTGTGCTTTTGTGGGTGGTTGTGAGTTGTGTTTATGGCATTGTGGGTGTGCTCTGCAGGCCTAGGGTGTGTGGGTTGATTGTGGATGTGAGGTGTGCTTCTGTGTGGTGGGTGCGATAACAGTTTATGGTGTTCATGTGCATGTGGCTATGAGTGGTGTTCATGTGGATGTGGTTGTGAGTGGTGTTCATGTGAATGTATGTGCTTTCTGCAAGATTTTCTACTGGATTTTTTTGTTTATTTATTAGTCATTATGTAATATTATTTAATTTAATTTTTTTCGTTCTTATTCTATAATGGTATAACATATTGACTTTTTTATATGTTATGAAGGGTTTTTGGTGGTTATGAAATATCTGATCTGTAGTCATTACAGTTTTGTTATAATCAACACAACATCTACATGTCAGATTGGTCATTTATCTATAAAAAGTTATAAATCAGCTGTTTTCCAAACGCACAAACTAAACAGAAAAATAGCTTATCCAGAACTGGGGCGGAACGATCATTTATCCAGAATCAATAGTTTTCCAAACACACAAACTAAACAGTCAGTCAACTTATCAGAATAAGCTGCTGATCAGCATATTACATGATGAGTTGCTTATCTGGATAAGATAGGTAAGCTACAGTTGCCCCAAACAGACCCTTAATCATATTAAATGTATGATGATGTCATGATTAATCTAACATAATTTTATATCATCTACTAATAATGACAAATAAATTTGATCTTATCCCATCACAAGGTATGAACATGTGGCTCCACCGACATACCACCTATCATTGATAGGCCAATCAATTGCAGAGGGGAGGAATCTAACACATAAGCTACACTTTTATATAAGGCAGACTATATAACATATGATAAATTTGCTTAGTTTTTTTTT
>NW_018214311.1:0-1145 GCF_001263595.1 Phalaenopsis equestris | reverse complement strand
GAAGTGCATTATATTAAAGCAGTACACTTTCACAGGTGTTGAAAACCAGTTTTTCTACGTTCGCGGGGCACATCTTGATTTGGTGGTTTCCGGAGAAAACATCCAGGAACCTCATCACTGAATATTCAACCGCTGAATTCACCAACAAGTCGATCCTCGACAATGGATAATTGTCTTTTTAGCAGACAACGTTTAAGTTGGTGAAGTCGACACACATTCATTAGTTTTTATTAGGCTTTTGCACCATAACCATGTTGAAAGCCCAAGTCGAGTATTGCACTTCTTGAATGTAGCCTACTTCCATTAGCTTCTTCACTTCTCGGATCGGTTCAGCCAAGGTAGCGGCAGATGACCTCAACTTTTGCTTCGCTGGTCAGGCAGTAGGATTGACATTCAGTCGATGACATGAGACGTCAATTCAACAATCCTGATATTTCCGCTGCAGACTAGGCGAAGGCGTTTTTATTCTCCTTGAGGGTCTAGATAATATCTTTTGATTCGAAATCAAAAAGTTTGTTGATCAAAAAAAATTAACCTTTCTTGTCATCGTTGGCAGGGATTTGAAGGGTGGCCTCGCTGGTCTCGAGGCCACCCCTATCTGGTTCTGCAGCTTGAGTTGCTTTTAGCTGATGCTGGTTACCGCTTGGAGGTAGCATGTCCTTAACTGTTTTAGGTCTCGAACGTAATGATCTTTCTGTCTCACAAGAATTTTACACCTACATGATATGAGGAGTTCACTGCCCGGAAGTTGTTCAACAGCAGTCCGTTGAAGATCGTGTAATGTGGGCGGAGAGTCGACTACTTAAAAGTTTTCGGTCCTTCTGAATTGCTTGTCTTTGTCTCCCCAATCGATTGTTAGAGCATTCACACCGAGGACCTCTTTCCTTTCTCTTGAGAACCCATAAAGCGGCCCGAAAGACGTCGTCATCTCCTGTGTCTCCAAGTTCTAGTTGAATGCCGCCTTGAACAAAATATTTATCAAGCTCCCGGTGTCGATGAGGATGCTTTCTACCTTGTAATCGTTAATCAAAGTTGTGATGACAATTGCGTCGTTATAGGTGTTATCTTTTGCCGATAGGTTTTCATGGGTAAACATGATGGGGGAATGTTTCGCCTATCTTGGGACGAGAGCAGTGCGTACAACT
>NW_018214310.1:0-1145 GCF_001263595.1 Phalaenopsis equestris | reverse complement strand
TTTTATTTTTTATTAAAAGGCCTCTATTGAGAGTGCTTAAGTTTATATATAATTTTTTCTAATTATGATTGTTACCCTTTTTTAATTAATTAATTTGCTCCTTTTTATAAGTTATCCTTGTTTTTATTATAGTGACTTGTTCATTTCATACACAATAAAAACACAGCATCACCATGAGACCCCAGCAACTTTAATTTAATGAAACTATGTATGATTGACTTGATCCTTCAATAACTTGAAATCTTCAAGTGAATAACATTGTCTCACACATGAAAATTACATAGTTTACAACTATACTACCAACATTTTTCATATCACATTAAACATTCCACCATTTTAACTTGAAAAAAGTGAGATGTATCTGCAAAAATAATGATAATTGAAGTATAGGTGTAATATATGAAAAGGCATAAGAATTGAGAGAAAATAAAAGCTGTTAATACAAATATGATACCGGCTAGTTCTCCAGAGCTTCAAATGTTGCTAAAGGAAGGTTTGGAAACGAGGGATTAGAACTTGGGTGAAGCTATCAAGGAAAAACACGAGTTATGAGTGGGTCATGCAACATGCAATCTTAAAACATGAAAATTTGTGTCAAACTTTCTTCCTTTAAATGTGAACATTTGTGTAATCACATGACCTGAAATCACTTGAAAATTTTTAGTTGTGATATCATTGTGTTATAAAAAGTTTAACATTTAATCATTTTTTTAAAGTTATTTTAAAGATTAGGGCTTGTATGAACCGAATTTGGCAGCCTGCTTTGGATGAATGATTGGTCTTGATGAATGGGTTTAATGCAAAATAAAATAATAATAATAATAAAGCTGATTTTAATGGTAGAATGTATGTATAAAATAATTTTAGAGTTTTTTTTGGCAAATTTTTAAATGGTTTGGGTAGATGAAGGATTGAAACTAGAGTTAGATTTTGTGTGATCTTGGTATGGGGATTTGAGAAAGCAAAATTTGGAGAGGTGGAGAGATGAATGAGCAAGAGCTTCATGGCAAAACAAATTATTGGAGGACATTAGCATGATAATAATTAGATTTTCAAGCAACAAATTGAAGTAATTATATTTTCATAGCATGAACTAATTAGGCTCCTTTTGCTTAGCATGAGTCACCATATTGAACCTTTTTTTT
>NW_018214309.1:0-1144 GCF_001263595.1 Phalaenopsis equestris | reverse complement strand
CTTATTAAACATACTGAGTATTTAGAAGTTTGTCATCAGAATTATATTTATAAAAAATAAAAAAAATTAATTTACAAAATTAACTTATACAATTTTAAAATATTACATAAAATAAACGAGATAAAATACTTAATATTAGGGATAATTACATACAAATCATTAGAAATATTGATATTTACAATTAAGTATCTAGGTGTTTGTTTTTAACTAACAAAACAATATATTTGTGCATGCTGCCACTAAACTATTAAGAATTTTATAAAAATGAAAAATTTTGGATTGATTTGTAAATAGCAATTTTTCCTTGAAATGAGTGCAACGTAAATTCTATTTAATTTTCATATTTTATATTAAGCAAAATATTAATTAATTTAATAGCTTTAATAAGACATATTTTGATTAGTTTTTTTTTTCTTTCATAATGATGGTGATATCAATAATAAGAGGCAAGTTTATCAAGTGCTTTATACTCCAAAGATATAACCAAATCAAACACTAATTAACATTTCATATTTGTGATAACATTTATTTGATATTGTTAATATCTAAATAATATTTGAACAAATGATTTCAACTTTTGATAAAACATCAATAAATTTTCATCATTTGCCATGAATCTCAAGAAATGACACAAATCTATGGATAATTTTTTTAAAAAGAAATATTCAAATTCACATTAAAAAACATATTGAACTCGGATTCAAGCCAAGCTAACTGGCTTGAGGCGACAAACACAATGACTCTAACACCGACCCAATTCCAGTCAAATCAAGCTCAGATTGAGCCGTTAAACTACTTTTGAAAGCTTTTAGTGCACAATCAGAAACTCAAATAAATTTCAAATTTGACGAACTCATAATCAAATCAAACGACACGATAAAAAGAATCCAACGAGCCCATGATCACTCATTTTTATACACTTTTAAGGCACTCAAATGTCTGCAAACGTTGTCCGATTAAGGATATCTCTTTGGGCCATCTTATGAAGTGATCCATGTTCTTTTGTTATTTGTCACGAGGTCACTCATATACTTTGTAAATGAGGACTTAAGGCCTTCATGAAATTGAATCTAAACCTTCAGTAGGAGAATGTCTAGAGCTTTGAGAAGAATAAGCTAAGGTCCTGAATAAGATGAGGGAAATA
>NW_018214308.1:0-1144 GCF_001263595.1 Phalaenopsis equestris | reverse complement strand
ATGGGATAACATGGGAGAATAATCTCTTTTCCTGTCACCACGTAACTCTGCATGCCAAGTGAAGTTCTGATCCAATATTTTTTCGATCAGATACAGGGTAAATGAACAAAAAAAAATGATTTTGAAATTTCACAAGCACATTAAAATCAAACACTAACAAAAGAAACCCATGCTCACCACACTCCGAAATCTCTCTCTCTCTCTCCTCATCTGTAGAAAGTGCGAAATCTCAAGAGAGAAATAGGGCCATTAGAGATTCTAAGAGTTCAGCGGTAGCTTCTCAATCTTCCCCTTTCATGGCTATTTCCAATTACAGACTTTGCGGCGCTGAAAGTGTATCTTTGTTTTTTTTTCCAATGTTTAATGGTTTGGTGAAATTTTAGGGAACGCCAATGAGAGAAAAGTTCGGCCATGTTTTCTGTTAATAGCTTTTAATATGACTGCTGATTATTAGGTTATCATTTTGCATTGCTTTGGCTTCTGGATTTGGATTTATGTAATTCAGGCTTCTAGTTTTATTACAAATAAGAGCCAGAACTTTTGTTTTGTTTTCAAGTCTGAGCTATCATGAAACAAAATGATCAGAGATTCATGAACTTCTTTTTTCAGAGCCTAGCCCTTAGAAAAACAAAAAAAAAATTAATTTTTTTTAAGAGAATGTGTTATTTTTGCTCAAAATCATGTATCTCTGATTTTTGTAATTTATTTTCATTGATATAGGGGGGAAATGGACTAGGAATTCTTGTTCTTCTTTTCACAAGGCAGAAGGATTGAATAGTTGAAAGGAGGAAGAAAACAATCAGATTATCAATGCCAGTTCCTCTTGCACCTTATCCATCACCTCCTGCCCCTTTCACACCACCGAGCGGTAAATTCTTCATTTCATTTATCATGTTTGAGTTAGAATGCTTATGAATCTTGCAATTTTGTCAAAATTTATGTTTTTTCTTCTTAATGATTTTCTAACTTGACATTGGCGATCTTATTTTGCTTGAATATTAGGAAATCATCCTCTTTTTTACTATATTTTTGTTATCCTTCAAAATCATTTGGTCTAAGAAACATTTGCATCATCTAATTGCGAAACCCCTTATTTTGAGGATAACAATTTAGTTACCTTTATTATTTCTTTTTGTGGGTAACT
>NW_018214307.1:0-1144 GCF_001263595.1 Phalaenopsis equestris | reverse complement strand
CAAACATATGCATGCAAATATACATTAACAAACATTATCTAAAAATGATCATTTTATTCTCATTTGTACAACAGATAATATGCTTGTAAACGAATCAATATATATGATAATTTAAACAATACTAAGTATGTTTCTCATTCTAATAATATAAAAAAATTCAATAGAAATATAAATCATGGGTATGTAGTGCTATAAAAATATAAGAGTAAATGTAAGTGTACTTGATCGAGAAGAAACAAAATATTACTATAGAATAAAAATAGAAGTACTCAACTCGATGACGAATTATTTGATCTTGAATTTGTCTTGATCTCAAGTCTTCTAAAATTGATCTCAATAATAACGTGATATTCATATTACTAAGGCTTAATTTATTCTTTAATTACATATTAACTTTATATTATTTAAGTATTAATTTCCATCATTTACCTTATGCAATCCTAATTAAATTTAATTTGCTTTTCAATAGACATTTAAAATTTATTAAATAAATTATAATATAAACCAAATTATACTTTACGAAAGTTTACTCGAGTCAATCTCCCTCCTTTAGTTTGTGCACTTATAATTTTATTCCGCTCCAAGTTGAAACTCTAAACCAAAAGTCCTAATTCAATAACATTTTTCTATTAACATTACAATATATATATATAATCAATTAATTAAAATTATTAAAGTTTACCTTTAAATCTCGGTCAAACCCTCATCCACGCGGAAAAAAAAAGACTTCACCCTCTGCACGCAAGATTTGCTTCCTTCCTACATGAACGAGAGCTCTTTCCTCTCGTCTTCCTTCGATCGGCTAGGGCACCACTCCTTGTGTCGCAATCTCTTCCTCATGTAGAGTCGTTCGACCTTTGCATTAGAAACCTCCTGCATCTATAAACGGTGTCGTTGTCTTCTCTGCCCTAGACGCACGCGTCAACCATCATGCTTCGAGGCCCTTCTTCCTTTGTGTGTGTTGATCGACCCCCCCACAAGTCGTTTCTACCTCTCAATCTCACATCTACCTCCCTCAAGAGACAATTTATAGAACGAATGTACCCATTAGTGTCCCCGACTATTTTGTTGCTCAACCTTTGTTATGAGACTGCATTTGTTCTCGGCAGTGCGTCACTATGCTTGTTAATGTGGTTAAGCTAAA
>NW_018214306.1:0-1144 GCF_001263595.1 Phalaenopsis equestris | reverse complement strand
ATATTATAACAAACACTTAACTTTCTTTTCAATCATTTCATATAAACCATCAAAACCTTTGAGATCATTACCACTAAATAACTAAATTTAGCATGATTAAATAACAACCCAAAACAAAAATTGCACAATACGTCCCCATGATAAAACATAAACAAATATCACTAAGTAATATAAATGAATCGGTACCTAAAGATGATCATTTTGGTGAATAAATAAAAAATATAAGAGGAAAAGACATTGACTAAATGAAAAACAACTAAGATTATTATAAAAATTGGAGTTTAATATTGCTTTATCAAACAAAGTGAGAGTATAGAAAAACAAAAAAATAGAACAAAAATAGAGACAAAAAGTATAGATTTTATGTTTAGTGGACCTAATACAAGCCCAAGGGCTCAATCTTTAGCTCATAAATTATGTTTGGAATACTAAAAGATAAGGGAAAACTACACACTAAGTACTGTTGAATCATGGTGAACTCCCCCACTCAAAGCCTCAAACACAAACATAGAAGGCAACCGCAAAAGGCAAAATGTGAGCTTTTTCTGGAATTTTTGTAATCTTGACAAAAGTTAAGATTCACTTGAGTGATTTGAAAAAATTTTCCATACGGAGTCCATACATAGCTCTGCGTCCGGACTCCAATAACATTATTCCATGAGTATTTGACCGGGCACACCTATTTAAAATTAAAAAAAAATGCTTTTTTAACTCTTAACTTGGCTTGAACCAAGCCCAACGCTTTGAAAAACAAAACTCACCAAACTAAAGCTTCAAAAAATAAAATACTCTGACACGAATGTCAGAATCAAAGTTTCAAAAAAGTAATACAATTGCGTGTCTCTTTATTCTCCATTTTTCTACTAGGGTTTCTACTTGGTTTTCCAATTCTTGCACAATGGTGAGCTAGGGTTCACACTGCTTCTAATCAGAGTTCCTATTTGCTGCCTTGTAAGTCTTACGACCTAAAGGTTTGGTGTAGCACAAGAATTGCATGAGGGGTTAGGGATTACGGTGCAAAGTTATGCAAGTTTTTTCATTTGTAGTAAGCTAGCAATGGAAGAGATGAAGAGACTCAAAGAGATAAAAATAGGGTGTTGGAAGAAACTAGGAATATGCAGTTGGACTAGCTAAAGAAAATGGT
>NW_018214305.1:0-1144 GCF_001263595.1 Phalaenopsis equestris | reverse complement strand
ATTTCATATTTTTCTAAAAACTATACAAATATGTAAATTAAAATGCCTTTGCGAAGCGGGTGATAGGATTTTGATTCCGGTAACCAACAACTTCCAACGAGCAACTCTCACAAAAATAGTGCTGACAGTGTGCTTTTCAAATTTAATCATGGGATAAAAGGGTTAATTTTGGGCTTTGGTGAATTTCAAGATTTTTCATGATGGAATTTGGACTTGGAATTGAATTTGGGTTTAATTTTTGCTCATCTGTTCAATTTGGTGGAGATTGTATTTAGGGTCAACTTGGGGTGGTTTTGCTTGAATTTGAAATTGGGTTTGAAAATTGGTCAAATTGAGTTTGAATTTGGAATTCAGTTTATTTGAAATTAATTTGGTGAAAAATGGAGCAATTTAGGAATTTTGGTGAAGTTTAGGTATTTAAAAAATTTTAGGGGAATTTGATAATATGGGGTATTTTGGTCAATTTTGATGGAATTGGTGCACTTGGTTAACTTGGAAGGCCTTAATGGTGACTTTGGTGAAAATTGAGTGTTTTGGGAAAATTTTTGAAATGGTAGGGCTTAAAGGGCATTTTGGTCAATTTGGGGAATACAGGTAAATTCGGAGTAGATTGGATGATGTGGTTAAGCAAACCATAAAAAGACTCGCTAAAGCTATAAGATTCATTGGAGAACTCATCTTGGACCCTCCATATGCTGGCTTGAGACCACCCTCATAAGTTTTCAAAAGAGTTAAGAGGTAGGTCAAGTGTAGGTGAATTTAGGGTTTAGAGATGTGTGAGTTTATGGTAGGTTTAAGTCTGTCTGTGAAAGTCCAAGCCAACCAAATTCAAAGAGGGTGCCCCTAAGGCCTCAATTGATCCTTTAAGAATTATTCTTGAGCTTTCCTATTTTGGTTCAAACCTTCTTAGTGCTAAATGTTAGAGCTAACATATGAAACTCCAAAAAATAATAAGGAAGTGTTCAGAT
The DNA here is from genome assembly GCF_001263595.1 of Phalaenopsis equestris. Classification (NCBI taxonomy): domain Eukaryota; kingdom Viridiplantae; phylum Streptophyta; class Magnoliopsida; order Asparagales; family Orchidaceae; genus Phalaenopsis; species Phalaenopsis equestris. Next base: position 176 of record NW_018214305.1, on the reverse strand, counting down.
TTTCTAAAGGAGGGATTCATCACTAGTCCTCTAGAATAGTCAATAGGTAAGTACTATTGCTACCACCTTGGCTTCTAAAGAAGAGAAAGCTAGATACCAGAAAATGAGGTCAACAAGCATCTGTTCTTTCTCACTAGTTGGACGTAAGGCACTCCTGACATAAAAACACAGCTTTC